>NC_137035.1:9708503-9721003 GCF_032717465.1 Coenobita brevimanus | reverse complement strand
GGAGGCACATTCGCCTCCACTTCCATTCGAGCTACAAGGGTATACCGGATGGCTCCAAGACACATTCGCAAACATTTATTCTGTAACATATCCAAGCCTTTCAGCGTTGCATCGGATGCAGAGCCAAACACCTGTGCGCCATAATCTAGCTTTGATCGAATGAGGGAATTATACATCATTAATAAAGATCTTCTGTCGGCACCTCATGTAGTACCCACTAGGTACTTGAGGACATTTACTGGTTTATCGCAACGAGCAAGCAAAGTATTAACATGAATTTTAAAGTTCATACGACGATCAAAATGTAGGCCCAAAAACTTTACAGAATTTTGAAAAGCTACCGCCTGATTATCCAAAGTTAAGCTTAAATTAGGTACGTTACGAGTCGTAAAAACTACAGTGGCACACTTACGGATGGAAAACTTATATCCTCACTGCGAGGCCAATAGGTGAATGGAGTCAAGAGCTGCTTGAATCCGCCCAGCCGAAAATTGTGCATTACGGGAGGAGTGCCATATTGCACAATCGTCAACATAGAGCGAGTATTTAAGATTCCTTGGGATGGGAGCTGATGACAGAATATCATTGATCATAATACTAAATAAACTAAGACTAAGCACACTTCCCTGCGGCACCCCATTTTCCTGAATAAATATATCCGATGTTATGTTACAGGGCAATTTGACAGAGAAAGTCCTGCCCCTTAAGAAATTTGAAATAAAAATTGGCAAATTTCCTCTTAAACCATAAACATAGAGCTTCATTAGTATACTGTGTCACCATGTCATGTCATAGGCTTTATGGATGTCCAAGAACACCCCTCTCATGAATTCTTTGTTGGCAAATGCCTCTGCAATACAATGCTCCAAATTCATTAAATGATCTAGTGAACTTCTGTATATACGGAAGCCACATTGTTGATCATTTAACCCCTACACCAGCAGACATTTTTACCAGTACTTGCGTGTCCTTGAGTTATTTGGGCTCAGAGACTCTCAAAAAATATTTGTGAAAATCAGTTATTAGTCCTAGAATAATAAAATTATATATGCTTATAGCACACATACCTTCAGCTTTCTCCTGGAATGATTGTTGAGCCTTCGTCAGTTTCCGTAGGACTTGTGGAGACACTCTGAAGTAGGGTAACTAAGTCTCCACTTTACACTTCCGACAACCCGTTATATGATTACCACAGCCAGATACAAACCTTCCATATAAACACTATTCTACATTTTCCAGTAGTTTGGGATCCATACTAAAAAACAGTGTGAAAGCAATGGAAATTACAGGCGCGTCTGATCGCCGCACTTGCGCTAGTTCGCTCTAGGCACTCTGTCATTTATTATTTCATAAAACCCTCACACTTTATATTTCTATTACCTGTCACACTTATATATATCTGGTCTTTATCCATGGTTCATTCAGTCGTATTATTTTATTGTGCTTTGAAGTCATTCTATTTTTCAGTCAGTAAAATACGTAGAGAACCACGGATTCACTCTCACTGTTATAACATAAATTATTTGTATATATTCTTATATTACTAATTACTTACATTTTTATTTACATTTCTATTCTATTTTCAATATTTACCTTCTATTTTACTTACAATATGTTTATTCACTGTCTCACTTTCAGTAGATGAAACTATAGTACACTGTTCAATCATATGAACTGAACATACATGCTTTACACCACCTGCTATTTACACATTATTTACACGTGTTTTTACATTATTTCCAAATAATTCTGCTTCGACACTTGCACTGTTAAGACTGCTTCTGGCTGTGATAATCAGAAAAGCAGGTTACACAGAGGAACATGGCATTCAAGCGCACTGCCAGAGGTGCGTTTATGCTCAAAGGTGTGCACGAGCGTGTGGTATGCGCACATACCTGACATCTGCGAATCGCAGCCATGCCTTTCTGTGGCGGGCATTGGCTCAAGTCATGCCCATCCATAACCCCTCTGCTCCAGTCGGTCCAGGGGAAGTGTAACTGGATGGCGCCTTGGAGTTGCTGCTTGCACACATATTTTCCAGCAGCTGCTGGACTTCGTCTGAACAACCTCAGGAGAAGGACTTGGGTGGCTTTACCTTCATCTTGTACAGGATGAAGGCGTTCCAACATCGTCCTTATCTATGGAATGCAGAAAAACTTTCCCTGTACCACCTAGTATTCTTCCTGAGGCGTTGATCCTCACCAATCATCATGTCGGACTTGTCCACCAGCCGCATGTTTATATTATAGTCCAACACAGCATCCAGGTTTCATCACAGGTTCGCTGTCCCTGCGGTCGACCTTCCCACTGTCTCATCTCCCCCTTATGTACGGTGGTGAGCATGTGCATTCTTGTGTTACCACAGCAATGCCAGCATCTTCTCAGACTTGCGTAGGTGCCTGATCTCCTAGCTGATTTCCTGCCTCTGGGAATTTGGGGAAGTTGGCACGATTACTTTTGACAGTGCCGGGAACCATTGCCGTGCTCAGAAGGTAATTGGCAAGTTTCGGTGCTGTATGGTAGTTATCTGTATACAGCACATGATTCCCACCAAATACTTTTCTAGGAGCACTTTCACTACACAGCCACGAGAAGCCAAGGGGTGTTTATCCAGATCGTGGTGCTGGCTGAATATAGAAGTCAAGGATGTACCCCGTCTTACAGTCACTTGAGTACAAAGAACTTAATTCCAAAGCGATGGCGTTTGCTTGGAATGCTTGCTGGACAAACCGAGACGTCCTCTGAACAGAACCAAGGACTCATCAATGACAACCTTCTGAAATGGGTGGAAGAATGACATGAACTTATCCTTTAATTCTGTTCAAAGAATCTCCCGGATCTTCAGAGGTGAATTCGGTTTGGGAAGGTATGGTCATAGGCAAAGTGCAGGTTTCCCATGATGTTCCGGAAGCGATCTCTGGCCATGTACTTGTTGAAGGTCGGTGAGGGTAAGGGGTCCATGGACCAGTATTCTTTCAACTCATGCTTCTTGGAGTCAGTAAGAAGCATGAGGGCAAAAAAACACATACAGCTCCTGCACTCCCACCATGGTCCACTGTTGCATCTTTGCCAACACCTGTACCACCAGCAGCACGTTGTGATTCAGACCCTCATTGGTCTCATCACATATGTGCTGCATGACGTACATCTAGGAAGGCCAAAAGGTGTCGACATAGCATTTTCGTCCATAGTGAGAGAGCATTTGAACTCCCTGACGAGCTCTCATCGAAAACCAGGTTTTCGGGGACAAAATCTGACCCTTCGATACGCGAAGGTCCAGGATTCCCTGGCGTGGCGGTGGAGGGATGGTGGTGGTGGTGGTGGTGGAGAGTTGGCTGAGAGGAGGCTTATCACGGTCAGGGTCACTCGCACTGACCCTGAGTTGCCGTACAGCACTAGCAGCCCTTGCCCTACTAGCTACACTACTTCTCACTCTCTTAGATCACCTCTACATCTGACCGGCCTTCACTGTTGATGCTGGTGGGTGACTCCGACGGCAGACGGAGATAACTCAGCCGACGATGATGACGAGATGAGTAAAGCGGGGCTTGGGGAGCAGGGGAGGTGGAATGATCTCGTGACCATGGCGGGCTGGGTCCACATGGGGACGTGTTCTGGGGCTAACCCGCCGCCTTTTCACTCCTTCCCAAATTCTTTCCTTCCTGCACTAAAGGGCTCCTTTCCTTGGAGCTACACACAGATTCACTGGTAGGAGCACTTTGTCGCTGTTTCTCGTGGCGATAAGTTTTCCCGGCTCATCACACGATTCACCGGAATCGTCCGAAATCCTTGTCCATTATTATCATCGACAATTCAGCAAGTTCTGGTGCCACTGCAGAGTCACTGGGAGCCTTTCCTGCTTGCCTCAACACTTTTCTAGCAGGGGTAGAGGTCACGGGGCCCTTTGCAATGGGCGCAGAAGCAGCAGATGAGCGGAAGCGTGAGTGTGACATCTTGTCTCTGCAGTGGAGGACCAGGAACTAAATGCCTTGACTTATCTGAGAAGGGAAGGGTTGACAATGACACTGAGCTGACTGCTGCTAACTTACAGGCTAATTTTTACATAAGGTAGAAAATCTCGGCAATAAATGAGAAATAGGTGCTTTGGTGAATGTAAATATCAGTGGAGTTCTCACTTCAGCCTCTGATATATATTTTATTACAGACATCGATTACAAGGCATAAATCAAAGGGGGAAATTACCGTGGTAATGGCAGATGAATGCACGTGAGGTTTGTCAAAAGGTGATAGTGGGCATTTCTAGAATTCTTTATCACTTACCTGTTTTTTTTGGTATATATTGGGTAAAAATATTGGGCATAGGGCTTATTTCAATGGATGAAATCTGTGGAAAAAAGAGGGAAATTTCCGTGGCGCAGCAGCATGCAGAGGTGAGAGGAGAGGGTAATGGAGGGCAAGCATGATAGGGAGGGAGTCAGAAGGGGTAAATTATCTGAGAAGGAAGGGTTGACAATGACACTTTAGGCTTACTGCTGCTAACTTATTTTCATTTTTATGAGTGAAAGAATCGGCAATAAATATGAAATAGGTAGTTCCAGGTGACTGTAAATGTCAATTGGGATTCTCACTAACTGATATGTTTATTACAGACATCGATTACAAGGCATAAATCAAGGAAATTACCGTGAAGTAATGTGGCGAATGAATGCACGTGGTGTTGTCAGGTGATAGTGTAGGCAATTTCTAGGAGTATAACACTATCACTTACCTGTTTTGGTACTATATTATTAGGTAAAATATAGGGCACTTAGAGCCTTATTTCAATGGATGAAATCTGTGGAAAGAGAGGGAAATTTCCGTGGCTTGGCCTTGGCGTGGGAGGCAGAGAGGAGAGGGTAATGGAGGGCAGGTAGGGAGGGGAGTCAGGAAGGGGTTAAATAGCTAAAATATCAACAATGGATGGGAGTACAGATGAGATTTGGAGTGCTGACTAGTGTTGAACATTGGCAGTACTGATATATGATACAAGCCACCACTTGAGCCGGGATAATTCAATAACACAGAATCACAAAAGTAGCCTTGGCAGTATGATCCATTGTAGCCCAGAACGTCACGAAAGTGACCTTGTGATTAGAGGAGTTAACCAATTGTCAGGCAAAGCAAAAAGAAGCCTATTGCTTGTAACCATACGTTCCATGACCTTACATTAGACAAGAAGTCAACACAATAGGACGAAATGAAATGGGATTCATAAGACGACCAGCCTCTTTGGGTATCGGTATGACGTGCGCAAAGTGTCATGTGTTTGGGAACGTTCGAGGCACCCAAATCTCATTGTACAATGCTAGCATCTTAATCAGGTTGTCCTGATTAAGATGCTGGATCATACAGTACGTGATGGTGTCAGGTCCAGGGCTTGTGTCTTTACATGATTTAAGGCAAGGAGCAGTTCATCTAACGTAAACTCTTGATTGTACGGGGAGTCTACGTCTTCTGTGTCAAAGTTCATTAATATCTGTAGCCTCAGGCTGAGCGTGTATGATGTTGAAAACGCGGATCATAATTGGCTGAGGTACTTATATGAGAAAAACTCTTGGCGAGGATGTTAGCAACGTCCATGGGCTCGTCATAGATGTTATTATTGATCTGCCTGGTGGTAATAAGGAAGTATGGGCCTTTATTATTAAATATTCTTATGGTGGCCCAGACTTTACTTAATGGTGTTGTACAGGTCACCGTGGACACAAAGGACCGCCAGGAGTCACGTTTGGCCCATCTTATTATTCTCTTTGCCTCAGCCCATACCTGTTTGTATGCAATAAAATTTTCCTCAGTGGGCTGACTATCAAAAATCCTGTATCTCCTCTTTTGTTTTCATAATGCTTGTCGGCAATCCGGCGTCCACCAATGTGCTCTATGCTTCGCATGGACTTTAGAAGTCTTTGGAATAGCAGCCTTAGCTTCGTGTAATATGGAAGTAGTTACATTTTCGACTTTAACATGTATGGTCTCCCCAGATATATCTAAATTGGCGATCCTTGAGAAGGATCCCCAATCTGCTTTCTTATAGTTAAATTTTGGAGGTGAAGGGTCCGAAACGATGTCGCGTGTATAAGAAAGACAGATGGGTAAATGATCACTTTGCTAGGAGTCGTCATAAGGGACCCATGAGAATTCTTGATGTATACAAGGGGAGGCCAAACATAAGTCAATGGCCGATAAGTTACCAGTACGATCATCTACACGAGTCGCTCTGCCATCGTTCAGAAGACAGAGGTTGGTCTGTAGTATTAAGTCGGCTACTTGCTCCCCACGACCATCAATCCTCAAGCTACCCTATTGATGGTGATGGGCGTTAAAATCGCCCAACACTAACTTATTGTCAGGAAGATGTTCGAAAAGTGAATATAAAGCATCACTATCAATGGGGCCACGTGGAGGATAGTACAGAGAGCAAATAGACAGATACATGTTATTAATTTTTACTCTGAACGCGATAGCTTCCAGAGTAGAGTTTACAATCACTTCCGTTTGTGGGTGTAATTTGTGGGTGTAAATGGCAACTCCGTGACTTTCATATCTTCTATACGAGTGGTAGTGTTTGAACTGTGGATTATCAGGATGATCCTCCAGGCGCGTCTTCTGTAAACTAGCAATGTCTGGCCTGTGTAGTGAAAGCAAGATTGCTATATTTGGTATATTATTCTCGACATCTCTACAATTCCACCGTAATAGAATGAATGCGGCTTTTATTTAAGATTTTCGTTGGGGGCCAGTGTACTTTGTGTTTTTCTGTCGCCTGCCGGCAGGCGAGTGACTACCGGTTGACCTATCCCGGTGCTTGTTCACGGAAACCTCCATATTGTCATCAATTACTCGGTTCCCTGACTCCTCCGAGGAAGAGCTAACTTTCCTTTCGCTCGCTGGAGTGGGATCAGGAAGAATATGAGGACGAGACTGTTTTGTGAGGGTGGTCATGTTACTTTTACTAGACTTGTCAAACTTTGCTTTAGACCGTACTTATAGAGAGGCATCAGCATCATTAGAATTTTTGAAACCTTAGGGATGTCAGTGAGAGAGTTGGAGTGGATGGGAGGCCAAGATGGAGAGGTACTGTGAGTGGTAGGAGGGAGAAGGACAAGATCAGTCTGCGTCTCTACGGAACATTCACAGGACGGGACATTACCACCGAAGCATAGGACCTATTCGGCGTGGGAGTTGCATGCAACTCCTTCACCTTTTTCCTAGCTTCGTAATAGGAAATGCCCTCAGTTGCTTTCAACATGCAGTCCTCCTCCTCCTCCTTCCACTTGGGACAGTCCCTAGAGGAAGTGGAGTGAGTGCCCTTGCAGTGAAAGCAACATACCGTCTCAAATGTACAATGGTCCGCATCATGACCCTGGCTTGCACACTTGCCGCACACTGGCTGGGAAGCCCGACAAGTCTTTGCACCATGACCAAACAGCTGGCATTTTAGGCAACGCAAACGGTTAGGGATGTAAGGCCGAACATGAACAATTTCGTATCCAACTTTGACAGAACTGGGAAGAGACACTTTGGCAAACATCAAGACAATGGTTGCCGTCTTCGTCCTTATACCTTCTGAGTATTGAGTAATAAATCTAGCCTCAATTACATCTTGGTGCGCCAATTTGCTTACGATTTCGTCCTCACTCATCACCATGAGATCCCTGCAAGTGACAACACCCTTGCAAGAATTCATGGAGACTGGGATTTTGGCTTTGACATCATAACAGTGAAATTTACGCAGTTTCAGCAAATCTTTCACCTGTGACGTATTAACAGTTTTAATCAGGAGATCCCCGTTCGCAAGTTTTTTTACCTGTTCAACCTCTCCTGTACGGTGGTCAATCACCTTCTTGATATGAAAGGGATTGAGACTGGACAGGGGAGTGGAAACTAGCGCATGGAGAGTGACAAAGGTGGCGTTGTCTACTGGGACATCAAGCGGGGCACGAGTCTTGCGTTCGTCCATCTGGGGATGGTCAGACCAGTCATGCCTATAGTCGTCAGGACCACCTCCCCTCCTGAAGGGGGGGGAGACAGTAGGGGTGTCCGTTATAGTAACCACTCCCCCCGTGAGGGGGAAGTGGGAAGAAAGAGAAAAACGACCAAGGGACAAATTACCTAGGGAAAACACACCTAGTCTTAGATTACCCTATCAAACCACTCTCAAGAGGACGCGCCTGTGTGTATGTCACACCCTAGAGCAATCATTGGGGGGTACACTCCAGAGGTAAGTAAGCAAAGGCCATCTCAGTAATGAAATATAGACACCTAATATATCTACTAAGGCCATGTAGGAAAATGGGATCTAGCTAACCTAACTTTTATTCCCCTATTTACAAAACTATTGCCGGTGAGGCAGCCCTAGAACACTAGAGGAGAGAACAACGAATACACGACTGCATTCTCCACGACAATCCATCAAAGTTCCCTTAAGACTTTTTTTTTTTTTTTTTCTCTATCGACCATTGGGGCAAAGCCCCTGGTCATTAAGGCCAGATATATATATGTATATACAACTCCCCATATATACATATATATCTATCTATCTATAGCCCGACGCCCTAATCCCGCAAAGGGTGGCCACAGACAAAACGCCTCCAAGTCGCTCTGTCACCCACCATTTGACTACCCTCCCCCCAACTTACCCCCTCCTCCCTCATATACCTCTCAACTCCATCCCTCCACCTCATCCTCAGTCTACCCCTCCCTCTCCCTCCCTCCACCTCACCTTCATACACCCTCTTAGTCTTTTATTCTCCATTCTCTCCACATGTCCAAACCACCTCAGTGTATTTCTCCTAATCTTCTCAACCACATCCACATCTACCCCACAACGTTCCTTCACTTCTTCATTCGTCAACCTGTCACTCCACGTCACTCCACATGCTCCTTTCAAGTAACTCATTTCCACTGCTCTCACTCTTGACTTGTTCCCCTCTTGCAAGGTCCACGCCTCGCTTCCATACGTCAGGGTAGGGATAACAATACTATCATGCAGTGACTTCTTAACTTCCATACTCACCTCCCTATTTCTCATCACTGCTTTCAGTGTACCAACAACCTTCCTTCCCTGCTGCACCCTTAACGCACTTCATCCCCCAAAGTTCCATCGTTACTCATCACACTACCCAAGTACTTGAATGCACTCACATTCTCCATATCCTCACCATCCAACCTCACTGCACACTCTATGACTTCATTCCTCTGAAACACCATAACTTTACTTTTGTTTACATTAGCTTTCAGATTCCTCCTCCTACAGACTGTCCCAAATTCATTCACCAACCCTTGCAACTCCCATTCATATTCACTAAACAATACCGTATCATCAGCAAATAGCAACACTGGGAGCTTCCAAATCTCACCCTCATTCATTAGGCCCAGCCCCACATCCACTGCCCTACCTTGCACCTCCTTTACAACCCCATCCATGTATATATTAAACAGCCATGGAGACATCACACAACCCTGTTTCAGTCCCACATTGAGATCAAAAGAACTCTCAGCTCACCATCCACTCGCACCGGAGCCCTAGCTCCCTCGCACATACTCTTCACAGCACTCAGCAATTTCCCCTCCACTCCATATATTCTTAATACCTTCCCCATACCTTCCCTATCTCATCTGTCATAGGCTTTCTCCAGGTCCATGAAGGCAGCATACACTTTCCTTCCCTTCTCTAGATACTTCTCCACTAAACATCGTAAAAGAAATATCTGATCTAGACACCCTTTTCCCTTCCTAAATCCCCCTTGTTCTTCTCCAACTAGCTCCTCAGTCATATGCCTAACCCTATCAATGAGTATTCTACCACATATTTTACCAGTCACACTAAGAAGGCAAATACCCCTATGGTTACCACATACTGCTCTCTCCCCTTTTCCTTTGTATAAAGGAACAATTATACCTGATTTCCAGTCCTCTGGAACCCTTCCCTCTTCCCAAGCCAATCTACACAACTTCCATATCCTCTCCACAACAATCTCACCCACATACCTAAGCATTTCACAACACACTCCATCAATTCCTGGGGCCTTTCCCAACCTTCCTGATCTTCTCTTCATCATGCTTCCACTACTTCTTCCCTTCTGGTCTCTTCCTTCCTCCTCCTCATCTTCTTCTTCTCCCAGCCATTCCCCTAATCCCACTTATATTCACACTGATCTCCTCACTTCTCTACATTCAACAAATCCTCAAAGTTCTCCTTCCATCTCCTCATTTTCTCTCTCTTCTCCACCAACAATCTATTATTCCTATCTTTCACTCCCCTACTATTTCCCCTTTCACAATGCCTTAATTTCTTTACCTCCTTCCAAAACAATTTCTTACTCTCCCTCCATTTCACACTCAGATTCCTCCCAAACTCTTCATCCACTTTCTTCTTACTCTCCTTCACCAGTCTCTTAACCTCCCTCCTCCTGCTCACATATACCTCTCTCTCTTCTCTTTCATCTTCTCCCCTACCTCTACTCGCCAACCATTCACTATATGCCTTCTTCTTTTGTTCCACAGTTCGTTTCACCTCATCATTCCACCATGCTGTCCCTTGCACACCCTTGTATCTCCTCCTCACTCCACAAACCGCCTCACACGCTGCGCCTATCTCTTCCGTGAATATCTTACATACGTCTTCCACCCCTTTCATCTGCTCTATCTCATACCTTTCCAATCTTTCTTCCACTATGCTCTTATACTCTGTCATTTTCTCACTATCTTGCAATTTCTCCACTCTTCTCACAGGAACTCCTTCCTCCTGTCTTCCCCTTCGTCTCCTCAACCACTTTCTTTGCATCTCTACCTTCGCCATCACTAAATGATGGTCCGAGACTCCATTCCTCCACCCTCTCCACACTCTTGCATCCAACACTTGTCTTCTCATTCGCTCATCCACACTCACGTAGTCTATCATTGCCTTTCGTTCAACAAGTTCACCATCCATCCTCCTCATTACTCTCCATGTATGACGGTGGATAATCTTATGACGAAAGTAGGTGTTGGCTACTACCAACCCCTTACAAGCACTGATGTCAACCAAAGCACTACCATTCCCATGTACTTCAGTTGGCACACCCCACTGACCAACCACTCCATCCACTCGAACATTCCAAACTTTGCCATTCATGTCTCAAATCAACAGCACTCTCTCGCTCCTCTCAAACTTGTCCATACATGCTTCTACTCTCGCCCAAAACTCATCTTTCACTCTTGCCACTCGATCCTCTGTTGGGGCATACACACATCCAATCGCCCATGCTTGTATACCTACTTTCATCCTCACCCATGCAATCCTTGCACCCATTTTTCCATACTCTCTTATATTCTCCTTCCACTTCTTGCTTATCATCAGACATACTCCCTCTATTGCCCTCTCATTCTCATTGACCCCCGCACATATACCTACACCATATTCCCATTCTCTCACCCTTTCATCTTCCTATTTAGTTTCAATCAATCCACATATATCCCCTTTTCCATCCTCAAGCACCTGAATAATCTCTCTCTCTTTCACAAACATATATAAACACACACACACACACACACACACACACACACACACACACACACACACACAAACACGCACGCACACACACACACACACACTTCCATGCATATGTACAGACATACTTTGAATCACATATATATATATATATATATATATATATATATATATATATATATATATATATATATATATATATATATATATATATATATATATATATTGACCTTTACATTATAAACAAAAATGCCTAATCCTAAAGAACCTGAAACTAATCACCTAACTGACAAAAATCACTAACCTAACACTGAAAATCCTAAAGAGACAAATACCTAAACCTACACTAATGGTAGAAAAGACCTCGACTAAGAGAACACCATCGACCGTGTAAAGATATGTAATGCCTTTCTACATGACGCATATGCTACCTGCACTCATCGTAACTGGTGACTGTCAGTCGAGTGCACAACGTAATATAGGGGAACATCAATATATGGAAAAGAGTACCAAACAAGTCATCAGGAACATTTCCATATACGTCAGCTGTCGGCCCTAATTAGTAACTTCATAGGAACATGGTATAATGTATTTACAAAATATATACAAAAAGTGAAGATCCTCATCCTAAACAGGACCATCATCGACAGCTTAAGTGCCCAATACCTTTTCCATATTACACACTTGCACTCATCAGCATCGTGACTGTTAGTCGAGGAATGGGGGTTTAATGTAGGGGACATCAATAATATTAGAAACAGGGTCAGTGGGAGGAGGAAACTATTTCAAATACGTCAACGGTCAACCCCTAAATAATAGTTACAATATATACATATTTACAGTTGATAAAAACCATAAAAACACACAGTAAAAAGCCAACATCACTGTTCTTGATCAGTCCGGTCTCTATCAACAAAACCAACAAATAATTTATCAGTCATAACAATGTCCCCCATCACCCAGGATGGTGGAAAGGGTGAAGGTGGTGGACGTCTGCTGCGTCGCAGTAATA
>NC_137035.1:9684427-9708403 GCF_032717465.1 Coenobita brevimanus | reverse complement strand
AGAATCACTTCCGTTTGTGGGTGTGATTTGTGTGTGTAAATGGCAACTCCGTGACCTTCATATCTTCTATACGAGTGGTAGTGTTTGAACTGTGGAGGATCAGGGTGATCCTCCAGGCGCGTCTCCTGTAAACAAACAACGTCTGGCCTGTGTATAGAAAGCAAGATTGCTATATTGTGTAACTTATTCCCAATACCTCTACAATTCCACTGTAATACAGTGAAAGCGACGGTTTAAGATTTTCGTTGGGGGCCAGTGTGCTTTGTCTTTTTTTGTCTCCCGCCGGCAGGCGAGCGACTACCGGGGGACCTATCCCGGTGCTTGTTCACGGAAACCTCCATATTATCGTCAATTACGAGGTTCCCTGACTCCCCCGAGGAAGAGCTAACCTTCCTCTCCCTCGCTGGAGTGGGAACTGGAAGAACATGAGG
This sequence comes from Coenobita brevimanus, assembly GCF_032717465.1. Classification (NCBI taxonomy): domain Eukaryota; kingdom Metazoa; phylum Arthropoda; class Malacostraca; order Decapoda; family Coenobitidae; genus Coenobita; species Coenobita brevimanus. Next base: position 9,707,972 of record NC_137035.1, on the reverse strand, counting down.
ACGAGACTGTTTTGTGAGGGTGGTCATGTTACTTTTACTAGACTTGTCAGGCTTCGCTTTAGGCCGTACTGATGGAGAGGCAGCAGCAGCCTGAGAATAAGTTGAAGCCTTAGGGATGTTAGTGAGAGAGTTGGAGCGGACAGGAGGTCGAGATGGAGATGTACTGTGAGTGGCAGTAGGGAGAAGGACAGGATCAGTCTTCGTCTCGACAGAGCACATCACAGGACGGGACATTACCGCCGAAGCATAGGACCTATTCGGCGTGGGAGTTGCATGCAACTCCTTCACTTTTTCCTAGCTTCGTAGTAGGAAATGGCCTCCGTTGCCTTCACTGTGCAGACCTCCTTCTCCTCCTTCCACATGGAAGAATCCCTAGAGGAAGTGGAGTGAGCGCCCTTGCAGTTGAAGCAACAGACCGTCTCAGATGTGCAATGTTCCGCATCATGACCCTGGCTTGCACACTTGCCACACACTGGCTGGGAAGCCCGACAAGTCTTTGAACCATGCCCATACATCTGGCATTTCAAGCAACGGAAAGGGTTGGGAATATATCTCGGAACATGAACAATTTCATAACCGATATTTACTTGGCTAGGCAGTGACACTTTACCGAAAGTCAAAACAATGGTTCCTGTCTTCGTCCTGACACCTTCCGAGAATCTGGTGATAAATTTAGCATCAATGACATCTTGCTGAGCAAGATCATCTATGATCTCTTCCTCACTCATCACCATGAGATCCCTGCAAGTGATAACCCCCTTGCAGGAATTCATGGATGTTGGGATCTTGGTTTCGACATCATAGCAATCAAACTTGCGCAGCTTCAACAAGGCCTTAATTTGAGATGGGTTACAAGTTTTTATGAGGAGGTCTCCGTTCCCAAGTTTTTTTACTTGTTCCACCTCCCCAGCACAGCCATCAATAACCTTCTTGATCATGAAGGGATTGAGACTGCTCAAGGGAGTGGAACCTAGAGCAGTGATTATTACATATTCCGAATTATTTACAGGGACATCACGGGGCAAACGAGTCTGGGGCCGTTCTGTCTGGGGGCTGTCAGTCCGTGTAGAAGTCGGGGGTCGGTCAGGACTACCTCCCCCCCTGAGGGGGGGACAGGGCGTCCTCCATAGTACCACTCCCCCCTAGCAAGGGAAGTGGGAAGAAGGAGAGAAAACAATCAAGGGACAAACTACCGGAAACCACACACCTAAGTCTGAGGTTGCCCTCTCAAACCACTCCAGGGAGGCCCGACCGTGTTTATTCAAGCCCCAGAGCGGTCAGTGGGGGGGACCTTCCGTGGGCGATAAGCAAAGGTGAACTCAGTTTATTGGAACAGACACCTACTGTTCAAGACTAACAGGGAGGGGAGGTAACTGAGTACTAGCTAAACCTAAGGGTCACCAGAAGGATTAAAAAAAAAGAAGCTAATGCCGGTGAGGCAGCCCTGAAAACTAGAGAAGAGCGCAGCGAAAAACACGTCTACACTCTCCACGACCATGCATTAAAGTCTCCATTTTGAACTTTTTTTTTTTTTCCGGCCTATCAACCATTGGGGCCGAAGCCCCTCTTTATTAAGGCCATATATATATATATATATAACATTTAAACATATATACATATATATAAAAACAAATATATATACATATATACACACACACACACACACACACACACACACACACACACACTTCTTCTATGCATACATACAGACACACTTTCATGCAAACGTGCATATATATATATATATATATATATATATATATATATATATATATATATATATATATAATAATTTTAATTTATTTAATTTTTTTTTTATTTTTATTTTTTAATTTTTCTTGGTTTTATATTTTTTATACCTTATATTACTTATAAACAAAATACCTAATCTAAAGACCCTAAAACTAATCACCTAACAGACAAATCGCTAACCTATACTAAATCCTACAGAGACAAATAGCTAGACCTACACTAATGGTAAAAATACCTCGACTAACAGAACACCATCGACTGCAGATATGTAATGCCTTTCTACATTACATACCTGCACTCATCACCTGGTGACTGTCAGTCGAGGCACAACCTAATATAGGGGACATCAATATATGAAAGGGAACCAGACGAGTCAGGAACATTTCCATATACGTCAGCTGTCGTCCCTAATTAGAATAACTTAAGCAAGATAATATAATGTATTTACATAATTTGTACAAAAAGTGAAGAACCTCGCCCAGCAGACCACCATCGACTGCAAGTGCCCAATACCTTCCTATATTGCACACTTGCACTCATCAGCTGGTGACTGTCAGGCGAGGAACTTGGCTTAATGTAGGGGACATCTATATTAGAAATAGATCGGTGGGAGGAGGAACTATTTAAAATATGTCAACTGTCAACCCTAATTAATATTACAATATATACATATTTACTGTTCATAAAAACCATAACCACACAGTAAAAAAGTCACATCACTCTGATCAGTCCGGTCTCTCTCAAGAAAGCCATCAATTTATCAGTCATAACAATGTCCCCATCACCCAGGATGGTGGAAAGGGTGAAGGGGACGTCTACTGCGCCGCAGTAATTTATAAGTGAAGCACGTTCACGAATAAATCGCCGACAGCGCAGGATGATATGACTGATAGATAACACCGCATTACAGATGTCACAGTGCGGTGGGAAGCGTCTTTCCATATATGGTTTTATGTGGGTTAAAATGGTGGCATTAAGCCGTAACCGTGCCAACACTTTTTCTTCTAGGCGACTGGGACGGTTGGCAGTGTCCCAGTCGCCCAGGTACGGCTTACAAGTTGGAATATTTAGTCTGGTCCACTGACCTTGCCACAGAAGATTTATTGATTTCTTTCCGAGAGAGAGACTCGACCGTAGATCACGAGGAACGTCCCAAGTCTCCTCGAGCTCTACAGCCGACTTTGCAAGTAAGTCAGCCTGCTCATTGCCGTAGATACGACAATGACCAGGCACCCAGATCAGCGTGAATGACTTGTTGCATGAATGCAACTTATTAACGATGCGGCCCTGGATCTCGTGAGAGTCCGTAGTGCAAGATGCAATTGCCTGAAGGGCTGATTTTGAATCTGAAAATATGACAAATGAGTCATGCCTAGAATTGAGAGCATAGTCTATGGCTTTGTCAATAGCAAAAAGTTCTGAAGTAAACACAGATGTATGAGTCGGCAACCGATACCTGAGGGCACATTCAGTCGACCACACACTTGCACCCACACATTCACTCGACTTGGAGCCGTCGGTGTACAATTGATGGGACCCCAAGTGACGAACAATGATGTTACGAAACAAGTGGTGGACCTCCGCCTCCGGCGCCTTGGCCTTTGGTGCTGGGAGCCATGTAACATCGACTGTAAAGCCGGGTGGCTCCCAAGGCGCTATATTTTTAAGCACCAACTTGTCACAGTCACTGGGGTCCACATCAAGCTCCTGAGTCAGTAAGTGGAGGCGAGCGGCAAGTGGCCGACGCACCCCCCGCAGAAGGTGGTGGTATTGACGCAGGGGGGTACAGGCCACATTGCCGATATTACTTTTCCTTAATGTCCTTATGCCGTAGGACAAGGCCAGGTGGTCACGGCGAATACGGAGGGGAGGCACATTCGCCTCCACTTCCATACGAGCCACACGGGTACACCGGACAGCTCCAAGACACATTCGCAAGCATTTATTCTGTAACACATCCAATCCTTTCAGCGTGGCATCAGATGCCGAGCCATACACCTGTGCGCCATAGTCTAGCTTTGATCGAATAAGGGACTTATACACCATTAATAAAGATTTTCTGTCGGCACCCCAGGTAGTACCCGCTAGGTACTTGAGGACATTTAACGGTTTATCACAACGAGCAAGCAAAGTATTAACGTGAAGTTTAAAATTCATTCTACGATCAAAATGTATTCCTAAAAATTTTACAGAATTTTGAAAAGGTACCGCCTGATTATCCAAAGTTAAGCACAAATTAGGTACGTTACGATTAGTGAAAACTATAGCGGCACACTTACGGACGGAAAACTTAAATCCCCACTGCAAGGCCCATTGGTGGACGGAGTCAAGGGCTGCTTGAATCCGCCCAGCCGAAAATTGTGCATTACGGGAAGAGTGCCATATTGCACAATCGTCAGCGTAGAGTGAGTATTTAAGATTCCTCGGGATGGGAGCTGATGACAGAATATCATTGATCATAATACTAAATAAAGTAGGACTAAGCACACTTCCCTGTGGCACCCCGTTTTCCTGGATAAATATATCCGATGTTACGTTACGGGGCAATTTGACAGAGAAAGTTCTGTCCCTTAAGAAATTTGAAATAAAAACAGGCAAATTTCCTCTTAAACCATAAGCATAGAGCTTCATTAGTATACCGTGTCGCCAGGTCATGTCATAGGCTTTATGGATGTCCAAGAACACCCCTATCATGAATTCTTTATTGGCAAATGCCTCTGCAATACAATGCTCCAAATTCATTAAATGATCTAGTGAACTTCTGTATTTACGGAAGCCACATTGTTGATCATTTAACAAATTCTTCGACTCTAAAACAAAAAGAAGCCTATTGTTAACCATACGTTCCATGACCTTACATAGACAAGAAGTCAACACAATAGGACGAAATGAAGTGGGATTCATAAGACGACCAGCCTCTTTGGGTATCGGTATGACGTGCGCAAAGTGCCATGAGTTTGGGAACGTTCGAGACGCCCAAATCTCATTGTACAATGCTAACATCTTAATCAGGTTGTCCTGATTAAGATGCTGGATCATACCGTACGTGATGGTGTCTGGTCCAGGGCTGGTGTCTTTACAGGATTTAAGGGCAAGGAGCAGTTCATCTAGCGTAAACTCTTGGTTGTACGGGGAGTTTACGTCTTCTGTGGCAAAGTCTAATATCTGTAGCTCAGCCGTGCGTTTATGATGTTGGAAACGCGGGTCATAATTGGCTGAGCTACTTACATGAGAAAAACTCCTGGCGAGGATGTTAGCAACGTCCACGGGCTCGTCATAGATGTTATTATTAACCTGAAGGGTGGTGATTGGGAAATATGGGCCTTTATTATTTAATATTCTTATAGTGGACCAGACTTTACGTAATGGTGTTGTACGAGTCACCGTGGACACAAAGGACCGCCAGGAGTCACGTTTGGCCCTTCTTATTATTCTCCTTGCCTCAGCCCGTGCCTGTTTGTATGCAATAAAATTTTCCTCAGTGGGCTGACTATCAAAAATCCTGTATCTCCTATTGCGTTTTCTTAATGCTTGTCGGCAATCCGGCGTCCACCAATGTGCTCTATGCTTCGCATGAACTGTAGAAGTCTTGGGAATAGCAGCCTCAGCTGCGTGTAATATGGATTGGGTTATATTTTCGACCTTAACATCTATGGTCTCCCCAGATATATCTAAATTGGCGATCCTTGAGAAGGATCCCCAATCTGCTTTCTTATAGTTAAATTTTGGAGGTGGAGGGTCCGAAATGATGTCGCGTGTATAAGAAAGACAGATGGGTAAATGATCACTTCCCAAGGAGTCGTCGTAAGGGTCCCATGAGAGATCTTGATGTATACCAGGGGAGGCCAAAGATAAGTCAATGGCCGAAAAGTTACCAGTACGATCATCTACACGAGTCGCTCTACCATCGTTCAGAAGACAGAGGTTGGACTGTAGTATTAGGTCGGCTACTTGCTCCCCACGACCATCAATCCTCAAGCTACCCCATTGATAGTGATGGGCGTTAAAATCGCCCAACACTAACTTATTCCCAGGGAGATGTTCCACTAGTGAATTTAAAGCATCACTATCAATGGGGCCATGTGGAGGACAGTACAGAGAGCAAATAGACAGATACGTGTTATTAAATTTTACTCTGCACGCGACCGCTTCCAGAGTAGAATTTAGAATCACTTCCGTTTGTGGGTGTGATTTGTGTGTGTAAATGGCAACTCCGTGACCTTCATATCTTCTATACGAGTGGTAGTGTTTGAACTGTGGAGGATCAGGGTGATCCTCCAGGCGCGTCTCCTGTAAACAAACAACGTCTGGCCTGTGTATAGAAAGCAAGATTGCTATATTGTGTAACTTATTCCCAATACCTCTACAATTCCACTGTAATACAGTGAAAGCGACGGTTTAAGATTTTCGTTGGGGGCCAGTGTGCTTTGTCTTTTTTTGTCTCCCGCCAGCAGGCGAGCGACTACCGGGGGACCTATCCCGGTGCTTGTTCACGGAAACCTCCATATTATCGTCAATTACGAGGTTCCCTGACCCCCCCGAGGAAGAGCTAACCTTCCTCTCCCTCGCTGGAGTGGGAACTGGAAGAACGTGAGGACGAGACTGTTTTGTGAGGGTGGTCATGTTACTTTTACTAGACTTGTCGGGTTTCGCTTTAGGCAGTACTGATGGAGAGGCAGCAGCAGCCTGAGAGTACGTTGAAGCCTTAGGGATGTCAGTGAGAGAGTTGGAGCGGACAGGAGGTCGAGATGGAGATGTACTGTGAGTGGCAGTAGGGAGAAGGACAGGATCAGTCTGCGTCTCTACAGAGCACATCACAGGACGGGACATTACCGCCGAAGCATAGGACCTATTCGGCGTGGGAGTTGCATGCAACTCCTTCACCTTTTTCCTAGCTTCGTAGTAGGAAATGCCCTCCGTTGCCTTCACTGTGCAGACCTCCTTCTCCTCCTTCCACTTGGGACAATCCCTAGAGGAAGTGGAGTGAGCGCCCTTGCAGTGGAAGCAACAGACCGTCTCAGATGTGCAATGTTCCGCATCATGACCCTGGCTTGCACACTTGCCACACACTGGCTGGGAAGCCCGACAAGTCTTTGAACCATGCCCATACATCTGGCATTTCAAGCAACGGAAAGGGTTGGGAATATATGGCCGCACATGAACAATTTCATAACCAATTTTTACTTGGCTAGGCAGTGACACTTTACCGAAAGTCAAAACAATGGTTGCTGTCTTCGTCCTGACACCTTCCGAGAATCTTGTTATGAATTTAGCATGAATGACATCTTGCTGAGCGAGTTCATCTATGATCTCTTCCTCACTCATCACCATGAGATCCCTGCAAGTAATAACCCCCTTGCAGGAATTCATGGATGTTGGGATCTTGGTTTCGACATCATAGCAATCAAACTTGCGCAGCTTCAACAAGGCCTTAATTTGAGATGGGTTACAAGTTTTTATGAGGAGGTCTCCGTTCCCAAGTTTTTTGACTTGTTCCACCTCCCCAGCACAGCCATCAATAACCTTTTTGATCATGAAGGGATTGAGACTGCTCAAGGGAGTGGAACCTAGAGCAGTGATTATTACATATTCCGCATTATTTACAGGGACATCACGGGGCAAACGAGTCTGGGGCCGTTCTGTCTGGGGGCTGTCAGTCCGTGTAGAAGTCGGGAGTCGGTCAGGACTACCTCCTCCCCTGAGGGGGGGACAGGGAGTAGGGGCGTCCTCCATAGTACCACTCCCCCCTAGCGGGGGAAGTGGGAAGAAGGAGAGAAAACAATCAAGGGACAAACTACCGGAAACCACACACCTAAGTCTGAGGTTGCCCTCTCAAACCACTCCAGGGAGGCCCGACCGTGTTTATTCAAGCCCCAGAGCGGTCAGTGGGGGGGACCTTCCGTGGGCGATAAGCAAAGGTGAACTCAGTTTATTGGAACAGACACCTACTGTTCAAGACTAACAGGGAGGGGAGGTAACTGAGTACTAGCTAAACCTAAGCGTCACCAGAAGGGTGAAAAAAAAGAAGCTAATGCCGGTGAGGCAGCCCTGAATACTAGAGAAGAGCGCAGAGAAAAACACGTCTACACTCTCCACGACCATGCATCAAAGTCCCCAACTAACAACTTTTTTTTTTCTTTTTTTTTTTTCCGGCCTATCAACCATTGGGGCCGAAGCCCCAGGTTATTAAGGCCGTGAATATATATATATATGTATATACATTTAAACATATATACATATATATACAAACATATATATATACATACACACACACACACACACACACACACACACACACACACACACGCTTCCATGCATACATACAGACACACTTTCATGCAAACGTACATATATATATAATAATTCTAATATTATTTTGTTTTTTATTTTTTTAATTTTTTATTGGTTTTATATTTTTTATACCTTATATTACTTATAAACAAAATACCTAATCTAAAGACCCTAAAACTAATCACCTAACAGACAAATCGCTAACCTATACTAAATCCTACAGAGACAAATAGCTAGACCTACACTAATGGTAAAAATACCTCGACTAACAGAACACCATCGACTGCAGATATGTAATGCCTTTCTACATTACATACCTGCACTCATCACCTGGTGACTGTCAGTCGAGGCACAACCTAATATAGGGGACATCAATATATGAAAGGGAACCAGACGAGTCAGGAACATTTCCATATACGTCAGCTGTCGTCCCTAATTAGAATAACTTAAGCAAGATAATATAATGTATTTACATAATTTGTACAAAAAGTGAAGAACCTCGCCCAGCAGACCACCATCGACTGCAAGTGCCCAATACCTTCCTATATTGCACACTTGCACTCATCAGCTGGTGACTGTCAGGCGAGGAACTTGGCTTAATGTAGGGGACATCTATATTAGAAATAGATCGGTGGGAGGAGGAACTATTTAAAATATGTCAACTGTCAACCCTAATTAATATTACAATATATACATATTTACTGTTCATAAAAACCATAACCACACAGTAAAAAAGTCACATCACTCTGATCAGTCCGGTCTCTCTCAAGAAAGCCATCAATTTATCAGTCATAACAATGTCCCCATCACCCAGGATGGTGGAAAGGGTGAAGGGGACGTCTACTGCGCCGCAGTAATTTATAAGTGAAGCACGTTCACGAATAAATCGCCGACAGCGCAGGATGATATGACTGATAGATAACACCGCATTACAGATGTCACAGTGCGGTGGGAAGCGTCTTTCCATATATGGTTTTATGTGGGTTAAAATGGTGGCATTAAGCCGTAACCGTGCCAACACTTTTTCTTCTAGGCGACTGGGACGGTTGGCAGTGTCCCAGTCGCCCAGGTACGGCTTACAAGTTGGAATATTTAGTCTGGTCCACTGACCTTGCCACAGAAGATTTATTGATTTCTTTCCGAGAGATAGACTCGACCGTAGATCACGAGGAACGTCCCAAGTCTCCTCGAGCTCTACAGCCGACTTTGCAAGTAAGTCAGCCTGCTCATTGCCGTAGATACGACAATGACCAGGCACCCAGATCAGCGTGAATGACTTGTTGCATGAATGCAACTTATTAACGATGCGGCCCTGGATCTCGTGAGAGTCCGTAGTGCAAGATGCAATTGCCTGAAGGGCTGATTTTGAATCTGAAAATATGACAAATGAGTCATGTCTAGAATTGAGAGCATAGTCTATGGCTTTGTCAATAGCAAAAAGTTCTGAAGTAAACACAGATGTATGAGTCGGCAACCGATACCTGAGGGCACATTCAGTCGACCACACACTTGCACCCACACATTCACTCGACTTGGAGCCGTCGGTGTACAATTGATGGGACCCCAAGTGACGAACAATGATGTTACGAAACAAGTGGTGGACCTCCGCCTCCGGCGCCTTGGCCTTTGGTGCTGGGAGCCATGTAACATCGACTGTAAAGCCGGGTGGCTCCCAAGGCGCTATATTTTTAAGCACCAACTTGTCACAGTCACTGGGGTCCACATCAAGCTCCTGAGTCAGTAAGTGGAGGCGAGCGGCAAGTGGCCGACGCACCCCCGCAGAAGGTGGTGGTATTGACGCAGGGGGTACAGGCCACATTGCCGATATTACTTTTCTTAATGTCCTTATGCCGTAGGACAAGGCCAGGTGGTCACGGCGAATACGGAGGGGAGGCACATTCGCCTCCACTTCCATACGAGCCACACGGGTACACCGGACAGCTCCAAGACACATTCGCAAACATTTATTCTGTAACACATCCAATCCTTTCAGCGTGGCATCAGATGCCGAGCCATACACCTGTGCGCCATAGTCTAGCTTCGATCGAATAAGGGACTTATACACCATTAATAAAGATTTTCTGTCGGCACCCCAGGTAGTACCCGCTAGGTACTTGAGGACATTTAACGGTTTATCACAACGAGCAAGCAAAGTATTAACGTGAAGTTTAAAATTCATTCTACGATCAAAATGTATTCCTAAAAATTTTACAGAATTTTGAAAAGGTACCGCCTGATTATCCAAAGTTAAGCACAAATTAGGTACGTTACGATTAGTGAAAACTATAGCGGCACACTTACGGACGGAAAACTTAAATCCCCACTGCAAGGCCCATTGGTGGACGGAGTCAAGGGCTGCTTGAATCCGCCCAGCCGAAAATTGTGCATTACGGGAAGAGTGCCATATTGCACAATCGTCAGCGTAGAGTGAGTATTTAAGATTCCTCGGGATGGGAGCTGATGACAGAATATCATTGATCATAATACTAAATAAAGTAGGACTAAGCACACTTCCCTGTGGCACCCCGTTTTCCTGGATAAATATATCCGATGTTACGTTACGGGGCAATTTGACAGAGAAAGTTCTGTCCCTTAAGAAATTTGAAATAAAAACAGGCAAATTTCCTCTTAAACCATAAGCATAGAGCTTCATTAGTATACCGTGTCGCCAGGTCATGTCATAGGCTTTATGGATGTCCAAGAACACCCCTATCATGAATTCTTTATTGGCAAATGCCTCTGCAATACAATGCTCCAAATTCATTAAATGATCTAGTGAACTTCTGTATTTACGGAAGCCACATTGTTGATCATTTAACAAATTCTTCGACTCTAAAACAAAAAGAAGCCTATTGTTAACCATACGTTCCATGACCTTACATAGACAAGAAGTCAACACAATAGGACGAAATGAAGTGGGATTCATAAGACGACCAGCCTCTTTGGGTATCGGTATGACGTGCGCAAAGTGCCATGAGTTTGGGAACGTTCGAGACGCCCAAATCTCATTGTACAATGCTAACATCTTAATCAGGTTGTCCTGATTAAGATGCTGGATCATACCGTACGTGATGGTGTCTGGTCCAGGGCTGGTGTCTTTACAGGATTTAAGGGCAAGGAGCAGTTCATCTAGCGTAAACTCTTGGTTGTACGGGAGTTTACGTCTTCTGTGGCAAAGTCTAATATCTGTAGCTCAGCCGTGCGTTTATGATGTTGGAAACGCGGGTCATAATTGGCTGAGCTACTTACATGAGAAAAACTCCTGGCGAGGATGTTAGCAACGTCCACGGGCTCGTCATAGATGTTATTATTAACCTGAAAGGTGGTGACAGGGAAATATGGGCCTTTATTATTTAATATTCTTATAGTGGACCAGACTTTACGTAATGGTGTTGTACGAGTCACCGTGGACACAAAGGACCGCCAGGAGTCACGTTTGGCCCTTCTTATTATTCTCCTTGCCTCAGCCCGTGCCTGTTTGTATGCAATAAAATTTTTCTCAGTGGGCTGACTATCAAAAATCCTGTATCTCCTATTGCGTTTTCTTAATGCTTGTCGGCAATCCGGCGTCCACCAATGTGCTCTATGCTTCGCATGAACTGTAGAAGTCTTGGGAATAGCAGCCTCAGCTGCGTGTAATATGGATTGGGTTATATTTTCGACCTTAACATCTATGGTCTCCCCAGATATATCTAAATTGGCGATCCTTGAGAAGGATCCCCAATCTGCTTTCTTATAGTTAAATTTTGGAGGTGGAGGGTCCGAAATGATGTCGCGTGTATAAGAAAGACAGATGGGTAAATGATCACTTCCCAAGGAGTCGTCGTAAGGGTCCCATGAGAGATCTTGATGTATACCAGGGAGGCCAAAGATAAGTCAATGGCCGAAAAGTTACCAGTACGATCATCTACACGAGTCGCTCTACCATCGTTCAGAAGACAGAGGTTGGACTGTAGTATTAGGTCGGCTACTTGCTCCCCACGACCATCAATCCTCAAGCTACCCCATTGATAGTGATGGGCGTTAAAATCGCCCAACACTAACTTATTTCCAGGCAGATGTTCCACTAGTGAATTTAAAGCATCACTATCAATGGGGCCATGTGGAGGACAGTACAGAGAGCAAATAGACAGATACGTGTTATTAAATTTTACTCTGCACGCGACCGCTTCCAGAGTAGAATTTAGAATCACTTCCGTTTGTGGGTGTGATTTGTGTGTGTATATGGCAACTCCGTGACCTTCATATCTTCTATACGAGTGGTAGTGTTTGAACTGTGGAGGATCAGGGTGATCCTCCAGGCGCGTCTCCTGTAAACAAACAACGTCTGGCCTGTGTATAGAAAGCAAGATTGCTATATTGTGTAACTTATTCCCAATACCTCTACAATTCCACTGTAATACAGTGAAAGCGACGGTTTAAGATTTTCGTTGGGGGCCAGTGTGCTTTGTCTTTTTTTGTCGCCCGCCAGCAGGCGAGCGACTACCGGGGGACCTATCCCGGTGCTTGTTAATGGAAACCTCCATATTTTCATCAATAACTAGGTTCCCAGCCTCCCCCGAGGAAGAGCTAACCTTCCTCTCCCTCGCTGGAGTGGGAACTGGAAGAACGTGAGGACGTGACTGTTTCGTGAGGGTGGTCATGTTACTTTTACTAGACTTGTCAGGCTTCGTTTTAGGCCGTACCGATGGAGAGGCAGCAGCAGCCTGGGAGTAAGTTGATGCCTTAGGGATGTCAGTGAGAGAGTTGGAACGGACAGGAGGTCGAGATGGAGATGTACTGTGAGTGGCAGGAGGGAGAAAGACAGGGTCAGTCTGGGTCTCTACAGAGCACATCACAGGACGGGACATTACCGCCGAAGCATAGGACCTATTCGGCGTGGGAGTTGCATGCAACTCCTTCACTTTTTCCAAGCTTCGTAGTAGGAAATGGCCTCCGTTGCCTTCACTGTGCAGACCTCCTTCTCCTCCTTCCACTTGGAAGAATCCCTAGAGGAAGTGGAGTGAGCGCCCTTGCAGTGAAAGCAACAGACCGTCTCAGATGTGCAATGTTCCGCATCATGACCCTGGCTTGCACACTTGCCACACACTGGCTGGGAAGCCCGACAAGTCTTTGAACCATGCCCATACATCTGGCATTTCAAGCAACGGAAAGGGTTAGGGATGTATGGTCGAACATGAACAATTTCATAACCAACTTTGACTTGGCTAGGAAGAGAAACTTTGGCAAAAGTCAAAACATTGGTTGCTGTCTTCGTCCTTACTCCTTCCGAATAACGAGTTATGAATTTAGCATCAATGACATCTTGCTGAGCAAGTTCATCTATGATCTCTTCCTCACTCATCACCATGAGATCCCTGCAAGTGATAACACCCTTGCAGGAATTCATGGAGACTGGGATCTTGGCTTCGACATCATAACAGTGGAACTTGCGCAGCTTCAACAAATCCTTAATTTGAGATGAGTTAACAGTTTTTACCAGGAGGTCTCCGTTAGCAAGTTTTTTCACTTGTTCCACCTCTCCAGCACAGCCATCAATCACCTTCTTGATAATGAAGGGATTGAGACTGGACAGGGAGTGGAACCTAGAGCATGGATGATTACAAACGTGGCATTATTTACAGGGACGTCAAGTGGGGCAAACGAGTCTGGGTCCGTTCAGTCTGGGGGTGGTCAGTCCGTGTAGAAGTCGGGGTCGGTCAGGACTACCTCCCCCCTGAGGGGGGAGGCAGCAGGGGCGTCCGTCATAGTACCACTTCCCCCTCACGGGGGAAGTGGGAAGAAGGAGAGAAAACAAGCAAGGGACAAGGTACCTGGGAAAGACACACCTAAGTCTGAGATTACCCTCTCAAACCACTCTCGGGAGGACGCGCCCGTGTATAACTCACACCCCAGAGCGATCAGTGGGGGGTACACTCCAGAGGTGAGTAAGCAAAGGTAAACTCAGTTTATTGGAACAGACACCTACTGTTCAAGACTAACAGGGAGGGGAGGAAAATGAGTACTAGCTAACCTAACTTTATTGAAAAACGCCCTAGTGGCGGAAAAAAAAAAGCTAATGCCGGTGAGGCAGCCCTGAAAACTAGAGGAGAGCGCAGAGAAACACGTCTACACTCTCCACGACCATGCATCAAAGATTTTTTTTTTTTTTTTTTTTTTTTAACCATTGGGGCCGAAGCCCCAGGTTATTAAGGCCGTGTATATAAAGTATATATATATTTATATAAATTTAAAAAAATATAAATATATATAAAAAAATATATAGATACATACATACATACACACACACACACACACACACACACACACACACACACACACACACACACACTTCCATGCATATGAACATACACACTTTCATGCAAACGTACATATATATATAATAATTTTTATTTTATTTATTTTTTTGTATTTTTATTTTTATTATTTTTATTTATTTTTTATATTTTTATACCTTATATTATAAAGAAAAACTAATCTAAAGACCCTAAAACTAATCACCTAACAGACAAATCGCTAACCTATACTAAATCCTACAGAGACAAATAGCTAGACCTACACTAATGGTAAAAATACCTCGACTAACAGAACACCATCGACTGCAGATATGTAATGCCTTTCTACATTACATACCTGCACTCATCACCTGGTGACTGTCAGTCGAGGCACAACCTAATATAGGGGACATCAATATATGAAAGGGAACCAGACGAGTCAGGAACATTTCCATATACGTCAGCTGTCGTCCCTAATTAGAATAACTTAAGCAAGATAATATAATGTATTTACATAATTTGTACAAAAAGTGAAGAACCTCGCCCAGCAGACCACCATCGACTGCAAGTGCCCAATACCTTCCTATATTGCACACTTGCACTCATCAGCTGGTGACTGTCAGGCGAGGAACTTGGCTTAATGTAGGGGACATCTATATTAGAAATAGATCGGTGGGAGGAGGAACTATTTAAAATATGTCAACTGTCAACCCTAATTAATATTACAATATATACATATTTACTGTTCATAAAAACCATAACCACACAGTAAAAAAGTCACATCACTCTGATCAGTCCGGTCTCTCTCAAGAAAGCCATCAATTTATCAGTCATAACAATGTCCCCATCACCCAGGATGGTGGAAAGGGTGAAGGGGACGTCTACTGCGCCGCAGTAATTTATAAGTGAAGCACGTTCACGAATAAATCGCCGACAGCGCAGGATGATATGACTGATAGATAACACCGCATTACAGATGTCACAGTGCGGTGGGAAGCGTCTTTCCATATATGGTTTTATGTGGGTTAAAATGGTGGCATTAAGCCGTAACCGTGCCAACACTTTTTCTTCTAGGCGACTGGGACGGTTGGCAGTGTCCCAGTCGCCCAGGTACGGCTTACAAGTTGGAATATTTAGTCTGGTCCACTGACCTTGCCACAGAAGATTTATTGATTTCTTTCCGAGAGATAGACTCGACCGTAGATCACGAGGAACGTCCCAAGTCTCCTCGAGCTCTACAGCCGACTTTGCAAGTAAGTCAGCCTGCTCATTGCCGTAGATACGACAATGACCAGGCACCCAGATCAGCGTGAATGACTTGTTGCATGAATGCAACTTATTAACGATGCGGCCCTGGATCTCGTGAGAGTCCGTAGTGCAAGATGCAATTGCCTGAAGGGCTGATTTTGAATCTGAAAATATGACAAATGAGTCATGTCTAGAATTGAGAGCATAGTCTATGGCTTTGTCAATAGCAAAAAGTTCTGAAGTAAACACAGATGTATGAGTCGGCAACCGATACCTGAGGGCACATTCAGTCGACCACACACTTGCACCCACACATTCACTCGACTTGGAGCCGTCGGTGTACAATTGATGGGACCCCAAGTGACGAACAATGATGTTACGAAACAAGTGGTGGACCTCCGCCTCCGGCGCCTTGGCCTTTGGTGCTGGGAGCCATGTAACATCGACTGTAAAGCCGGGTGGCTCCCAAGGCGCTATATTTTTAAGCACCAACTTGTCACAGTCACTGGGGTCCACATCAAGCTCCTGAGTCAGTAAGTGGAGGCGAGCGGCAAGTGGCCGACGCACCCCCCGCAGAAGGTGGTGGTATTGACGCAGGGGGGTACAGGCCACATTGCCGATATTACTTTTCCTTAATGTCCTTACACCGTAGGACAAGGCCAGGTGGTCACGGCGAATACGGAGGGGAGGCACATTCGCCTCCACTTCCATACGAGCCACACGGGTACACCGGACAGCTCCAAGACACATTCGCAAGCATTTATTCTGCAACACATCCAATCCTTTCAGCGTGGCATCAGATGCCGAGCCATACACCTGTGCGCCATAGTCTAGCTTTGATCGAATAAGGGACTTATACACCATTAATAAAGATTTTCTGTCGGCACCCCAGGTAGTACCCGCTAGGTACTTGAGGACATTTAACGGTTTATCACAACGAGCAAGCAAAGTATTAACGTGAAGTTTAAAATTCATTCTACGATCAAAATGTATTCCTAAAAATTTTACAGAATTTTGAAAAGGTACCGCCTGATTATCCAAAGTTAAGCACAAATTAGGTACGTTACGATTAGTGAAAACTATAGCGGCACACTTACGGACGGAAAACTTAAATCCCCACTGCAAGGCCCATTGGTGGACGGAGTCAAGGGCTGCTTGAATCCGCCCAGCCGAAAATTGTGCATTACGGGAAGAGTGCCATATTGCACAATCGTCAGCGTAGAGTGAGTATTTAAGATTCCTCGGGATGGGAGCTGATGACAGAATATCATTGATCATAATACTAAATAAAGTAGGACTAAGCACACTTCCCTGCGGCACCCCGTTTTCCTGGATAAATATATCCGATGTTACGTTACGGGGCAATTTGACAGAGAAAGTTCTGTCCCTTAAGAAATTTGAAATAAAAACAGGCAAATTTCCTCTTAAACCATAAGCATAGAGCTTCATTAGTATACCGTGTCGCCAGGTCATGTCATAGGCTTTATGGATGTCCAAGAACACCCCTATCATGAATTCTTTATTGGCAAATGCCTCTGCAATACAATGCTCCAAATTCATTAAATGATCTAGTGAACTTCTGTATTTACGGAAGCCACATTGTTGATCATTTAACAAATTCTTCGACTCTAAAACAAAAAGAAGCCTATTGTTAACCATACGTTCCATGACCTTACATAGACAAGAAGTCAACACAATAGGACGAAATGAAGTGGGATTCATAAGACGACCAGCCTCTTTGGGTATCGGTATGACGTGCGCAAAGTGCCATGAGTTTGGGAACGTTCGAGACGCCCAAATCTCATTGTACAATGCTAACATCTTAATCAGGTTGTCCTGATTAAGATGCTGGATCATACCGTACGTGATGGTGTCTGGTCCAGGGCTGGTGTCTTTACAGGATTTAAGGGCAAGGAGCAGTTCATCTAGCGTAAACTCTTGGTTGTACGGGGAGTTTACGTCTTCTGTGGCAAAGTCTAATATCTGTAGCTCAGCCGTGCGTTTATGATGTTGGAAACGCGGGTCATAATTGGCTGAGCTACTTACATGAGAAAAACTCCTGGCGAGGATGTTAGCAACGTCCACGGGCTCGTCATAGATGTTATTATTAACCTGCAAAGTGGTAATGGGGAAATATGGGCCTTTATTATTTAATATTCTTATAGTGGACCAGACTTTACGTAATGGTGTTGTACGAGTCACCGTGGACACAAAGGACCGCCAGGAGTCACGTTTGGCCCTTCTTATTATTCTCCTTGCCTCAGCCCGTGCCTGTTTGTATGCAATAAAATTTTTCTCAGTGGGCTGACTATCAAAAATCCTGTATCTCCTATTGCGTTTTCTTAATGCTTGTCGGCAATCCGGCGTCCACCAATGTGCTCTATGCTTCGCATGAACTGTAGAAGTCTTGGGAATAGCAGCCTCAGCTGCGTGTAATATGGATTGGGTTATATTTTCGACCTTAACATCTATGGTCTCCCCAGATATATCTAAATTGGCGATCCTTGAGAAGGATCCCCAATCTGCTTTCTTATAGTTAAATTTTGGAGGTGGAGGGTCCGAAATGATGTCGCGTGTATAAGAAAGACAGATGGGTAAATGATCACTTCCCAAGGAGTCGTCGTAAGGGTCCCATGAGAGATCTTGATGTATACCAGGGAGGCCAAAGATAAGTCAATGGCCGAAAAGTTACCAGTACGATCATCTACACGAGTCGCTCTACCATCGTTCAGAAGACAGAGGTTGGACTGTAGTATTAGGTCGGCTACTTGCTCCCCACGACCATCAATCCTCAAGCTACCCCATTGATAGTGATGGGCGTTAAAATCGCCCAACACTAACTTATTTCCAGGCAGATGTTCCACTAGTGAATTTAAAGCATCACTATCAATGGGGCCATGTGGAGGACAGTACAGAGAGCAAATAGACAGATACGTGTTATTAAATTTTACTCTGCACGCGACAGCTTCCAGAGTAGAATTTAGAATCACTTCCGTTTGTGGGTGTGATTTGTGTGTGTATATGGCAACTCCGTGACCTTCATATCTTCTATACGAGTGGTAGTGTTTGAACTGTGGAGGATCAGGGTGATCCTCCAGGCGCGTCTCCTGTAAACAAACAACGTCTGGCCTGTGTATAGAAAGCAAGATTGCTATATTGTGTAACTTATTCCCAATACCTCTACAATTCCACTGTAATACAGTGAAAGCGACGGTTTAAGATTTTCGTTGGGGGCCAGTGTGCTTTGTCTTTTTTTGTCGCCCGCCGGCAGGCGAGCGACTACCGGGGGACCTATCCCGGTGCTTGTTCATGGAAACCTCCATATTATCGTCAATTACGAGGTTCCCTGACTCCCCTGAGGAAGAGCTAACCTTCCTCTCCCTCGCTGGAGTGGGAACTGGAAGAACATGAGGACGAGACTGTTTTGTGAGGGTGGTCATATTACTTTCACTAGACTTGTCAGGTTTCGTTTTAGGCCGTACTGATGGAGAGGCAGCAGCAGCCTGAGAATAAGTTGAAGCCTTAGGGATATCAGTGAGAGAGTTGGAGCGGACAGGAGGTCGAGATGGAGATGTACTGTGAGTGGCAGGAGGGAGAAAAACAGGGTCAGTCTGTGTCTCGACAGAGCACATCACAGGACGGGACATTACCGCCAAAGCATAGGACCTATTCGGCGTGGGAGTTGCATGCAACTCCTTCACTTTTTCCAAGCTTCGTAGTAGGAAATGGCCTCCGTTGCCTTCACTGTGCAGACCTCCTTCTCCTCCTTCCACTTGGAAGAATCCCTAGAGGAAGTGGAGTGAGCGCCCTTGCAGTGAAAGCAACAGACCGTCTCAGATGTGCAATGTTCCGCATCATGACCCTGGCTTGCACACTTGCCACACACTGGCTGGGAAGCCCGACAAGTCTTTGAACCATGCCCATACATCTGGCATTTCAAGCAACGGAAAGGGTTGGGAATATATCTCGGAACATGAACAATTTCATAACCAACTTTTACATTTCATTAGGCAGTGACACTTTACCGAAAGTCAAAACAATGGTTCCTGTCTTCGTCCTGACACCTTCCGAGAATCTGGTGATTAATTTAGCATCAATGACATCTTCCTGAGCAAGATCATCTATGATCTCTTCCTCACTCATCACCATGAGATCCCTGCAAGTGATAACCCCCTTGCAGGAATTCATGGATGTTGGGATCTTGGTTTCGACATCATAGCAATCAAACTTGCGCAGCTTCAACAAGGCCTTAATTTGAGATGGGTTACAAGTTTTTACCAGGAGGTCTCCATTTCCAAGTTTTTTAACTTGTTCCACCTCTCCAGCACAGCCATCAATCACCTTCTTGATCATGAAGGGATTGAGACTGGACAGGGAGTGGAACCTAGAGCAGTGAAGATTACAAGGTCGCATTATTTACAGGGATGTCAAGTGGGGTACGAGTCTGGGGCCGTTCAGTCTGGGGGCTGTCAGTCCGTGTAGAAGTCGGGGGTCGGTCAGGACTACCTCCCCCCTGAAGGGGGGAGGCAGTAGGGGCGTCCTCCATAGTACCACTTCCCCCTCACGGGGAAGTGGGAAGAAGGAGAAAAACAAGCAAGGGACAAACAACCTGGGGAAGACACACCTAAGTCTGAGATTACCCTCTCAAACCACTCTCGGGAGGACCCGCCCGTGTTAACTCACACCCCAGAGCGATCAGTGGGGGGTACACTCCAGAGGTGAGTAAGCAAAGGCAATCTCAGGAAACAGATATAGACACCTACTATATCTCTAAGGGCTGGGAGGAAAATTAGTACTAGCTAAACCTAACTTTATTGAAAAACGCCCTAGTGGCGGAAAAAAAGAAGCTAATGCCGGTAAGGCAGCCCTGAAAACTAGAGAAGAGCGCAGAGAAAAACACGTCTACCCTCTTCACGACCATGCATCAAAGTCCCCACTAACGACTTTTTTTTTTTTTTTTTTTTTTTTTTTTTAACGGCCAAAAAACCATTGGGGCCGAAGCCCCGGGTTATTAAGGCCAATTATAAATATATTTATATAAATTTAAAAAAATATAAAAATATATAAAAAAAAATATATATATATATATATATATATATATATATATATATATATGCAAACATATATATATATATACATATATACACACACACTTTCATGCAAACGTACATATATATATAATAATTTTAATCATTTATTTATTTTTTTTTTTTAGTTTTATTTTTATTTTTTTTTTTTAATATTTATATTTTTATACCTTATATTACTTATAAACAAAATACCTAATCTAAAGACCCTAAAACTAATCACCTAACAGACAAATCGCTAACCTATACTAAATCCTACAGAGACAAATAGCTAGACCTACACTAATGGTAAAAATACCTCGACTAACAGAACACCATCGACTGCAGATATGTAATGCCTTTCTACATTACATACCTGCACTCATCACCTGGTGACTGTCAGTCGAGGCACAACCTAATATAGGGGACATCAATATATGAAAGGGAACCAGACGAGTCAGGAACATTTCCATATACGTCAGCTGTCGTCCCTAATTAGAATAACTTAAGCAAGATAATATAATGTATTTACATAATTTGTACAAAAAGTGAAGAACCTCGCCCAGCAGACCACCATCGACTGCAAGTGCCCAATACCTTCCTATATTGCACACTTGCACTCATCAGCTGGTGACTGTCAGGCGAGGAACTTGGCTTAATGTAGGGGACATCTATATTAGAAATAGATCGGTGGGAGGAGGAACTATTTAAAATATGTCAACTGTCAACCCTAATTAATATTACAATATATACATATTTACTGTTCATAAAAACCATAACCACACAGTAAAAAAGTCACATCACTCTGATCAGTCCGGTCTCTCTCAAGAAAGCCATCAATTTATCAGTCATAACAATGTCCCCATCACCCAGGATGGTGGAAAGGGTGAAGGGGACGTCTACTGCGCCGCAGTAATTTATAAGTGAAGCGCGTTCACGAATAAATCGCCGACAGCGCAGGATGATATGACTGATAGATAACACCGCATTACAGATGTCACAGTGCGGTGGGAAGCGTCTTTCCATATATGGTTTTATGTGGGTTAAAATGGTGGCATTAAGCCGTAACCGTGCCAACACTTTTTCTTCTAGGCGACTGGGACGGTTGGCAGTGTCCCAGTCGCCCAGGTACGGCTTACAAGTTGGAATATTTAGTCTGGTCCACTGACCTTGCCACAGAAGATTTATTGATTTCTTTCCGAGAGATAGACTCGACCGTAGATCACGAGGAACGTCCCAAGTCTCCTCGAGCTCTACAGCCGACTTTGCAAGTAAGTCAGCCTGCTCATTGCCGTAGATACGACAATGACCAGGCACCCAGATCAGCGTGAATGACTTGTTGCATGAATGCAACTTATTAACGATGCGGCCCTGGATCTCGTGAGAGTCCGTAGTGCAAGATGCAATTGCCTGAAGGGCTGATTTTGAATCTGAAAATATGACAAATGAGTCATGTCTAGAATTGAGAGCATAGTCTATGGCTTTGTCAATAGCAAAAAGTTCTGAAGTAAACACAGATGTATGAGTCGGCAACCGATACCTGAGGGCACATTCAGTCGACCACACACTTGCACCCACACATTCACTCGACTTGGAGCCGTCGGTGTACAATTGATGGGACCCCAAGTGACGAACAATGATGTTACGAAACAAGTGGTGGACCTCCGCCTCCGGCGCCTTGGCCTTTGGTGCTGGGAGCCATGTAACATCGACTGTAAAGCCGGGTGGCTCCCAAGGCGCTATATTTTTAAGCACCAACTTGTCACAGTCACTGGGGTCCACATCAAGCTCCTGAGTCAGTAAGTGGAGGCGAGCGGCAAGTGGCCGACGCACCCCCCGCAGAAGGTGGTGGTATTGACACAGGGGGGTACAGGCCACATTGCCGATATTACTTTTTCTTAATGTCCTTATGCCGTAGGACAAGGCCAGGTGGTCACGGCGAATACGGAGGGGAGGCACATTCGCCTCCACTTCCATACGAGCCACACGGGTACACCGGACAGCTCCAAGACACATTCGCAAGCATTTATTCTGTAACACATCCAATCCTTTCAGCGTGGCATCAGATGCCGAGCCATACACCTGTGCGCCATAGTCTAGCTTCGATCGAATAAGGGACTTATACACCATTAATAAAGATTTTCTGTCGGCACCCCAGGTAGTACCCGCTAGGTACTTGAGGACATTTAACGGTTTATCACAACGAGCAAGCAAAGTATTAACGTGAAGTTTAAAATTCATTCTACGATCAAAATGTATTCCTAAAAATTTTACAGAATTTTGAAAAGGTACCGCCTGATTATCCAAAGTTAAGCACAAATTAGGTACGTTACGATTAGTGAAAACTATAGCGGCACACTTACGTACGGAAAACTTAAATCCCCACTGCAAGGCCCATTGGTGGACGGAGTCAAGGGCTGCTTGAATCCGCCCAGCCGAAAATTGTGCATTACGGGAAGAGTGCCATATTGCACAATCGTCAGCGTAGAGTGAGTATTTAAGATTCCTCGGGATGGGAGCTGATGACAGAATATCATTGATCATAATACTAAATAAAGTAGGACTAAGCACACTTCCCTGTGGCACCCCGTTTTCCTGGATAAATATATCCGATGTTACGTTACGGGGCAATTTGACAGAGAAAGTTCTGTCCCTTAAGAAATTTGAAATAAAAACAGGCAAATTTCCTCTTAAACCATAAGCATAGAGCTTCATTAGTATACCGTGTCGCCAGGTCATGTCATAGGCTTTATGGATGTCCAAGAACACCCCTATCATGAATTCTTTATTGGCAAATGCCTCTGCAATACAATGCTCCAAATTCATTAAATGATCTAGTGAACTTCTGTATTTACGGAAGCCACATTGTTGATCATTTAACAAATTCTTCGACTCTAAAACAAAAAGAAGCCT
>NC_137035.1:9522736-9684327 GCF_032717465.1 Coenobita brevimanus | reverse complement strand
TTTACAGCTGGCGAGAGAGAATTTAGGAGCTGCTCAGAAGATGAAGATTTGGTATGATAAGAAGTCCAGGTTACGCCACTTTCAGCCAGGAGATCAGGTTTTGATTCTGCTACCAGTACATGGGCAACCTCTTCAAGCCAAGTTTAGTGGTCCTTATTTCGTGGAGAAGAAACTCAGTGATGTTAACTATGTCATCGCCACACCAGATCGTAGAAAGAACAAGCAACTATGTCACATCAACATGCTAAAGTTATATCACAGGCGGGACGAAAATAATCCAGTCTGCACTGTAGCTGTTCCACCCGAGTCTGCAAGTGAAGCTCTCCCATGCAGCATGAGCCTGAGCGATAGTTTGGGAAGAATCCTGATATCATGAATGATCTCCAGACTAAGCTTTCTCATCTACCTCCCGAGGAAAGGCAGGAGTTTTCGGCATTACTGCAGGAGTACCCGCAAGTGTTCCGTGCCACTCCAGGAAAGAACTACTGTGTTGATGCATGATGTCGATGTTGGAGACGCAAAGCCAATTAAACTGCCTCCTTACCGTGTGAACCCAGTGAAAGTTCCTCTCATCGAGAAGGAGCTTGGCTACCTGTTGGACCACATGATGATTGAGCCCTGTCAGAGCGAGTGGAGTTCTCCTGTCACTCTAGTCCGTAAGCCAGGTGGGTCACAGCGGCTTTGCATTGACTACAGACGTTTTAATCAGATAACCAAAACAGACACTTACCCTCTCCCTCGTGTGGAAGATTGCATAGACAAGATCGGAAAGGCTAGGTACATAAGTAAGTTTGATTTGTTAAAGGGATACTGGCAAGTACCTATGACTGAACGTTCTAGGGAGATCTCATGTTTTGTAACATTTGGAAAGACTTTTTGCATGTTCTGTAATGCCATATACAGATTGTTTTAGAGTAATAAGAAATTTCCTTTGTAAATTTCTTTTTTCTTTGTGGGGAGGTGTTACATAGCCTATGATTTCATCATCCTTTATGTAATTTTAACGCGCAGTGTGCTGCATGTTTGATCACGAGCGTGTTCTGCCTCAGTCCCCCCCTTCTACCGTTGTAGTGGAGTGGGTCGTCCTTTCTGTTGTTCAGTGCGGGATTTTCATCTCTTTGTCCCCATGGCTTCATTTGCGCGTCCTTCTTGCAAGTTGTATCAAGCTCTGCTGGCCCCTATATAATGAGCTCAGTCTCTGCATCATTGCCACTTAGATCTGCTCCTCATTTTGTTCACATCTCTGTCCTCCCCTGTACAGTTATTATTATTGTGAATTTCTCAGGAAGTCTCCAACCATCTAGCAGCTGTGTGATTTGAGTATAAGTGTTATTGCATTTTGTTCTTGAACTGTATAGCATAAGGTTAATTCTTAGGCCTGGAAAGTTTATGTAAACTGTGTAGAATTCATTTTGTCAGCCAGTGATAATAATAGTTTGTATCTGTAATTATTTATCTTGCATTAACTGAGCATTACCCAGTGTTTTTCATTTCATCAGGGCTGACTTAGATAAATTTACTCATGCTAATTTCGTGTTAATAGAGGCTATTGCAGTTAACCATATATTTAACCTGTTTTTGCCATTACATTATCCTTATGAGTCCTGAATGTTTTGTTGTTAGTTTGAGCATTAAACTTTAACTTGTAATTTTACCTAACTCTTTTGTTTTGAACCTGGAACTTTACGGGACAGTAGTGATTTTTTAGTATTCTCACTTAAAGTGTACATTATCTTTCTCTGTTCCGTAACATAAATTTGGCGACCTCTTATCAGGATATTCAGGATATTATCATAAGGATATTGCTTGATATTTTGTGACTGTGATTTATTCATGATGTCTAATATTTCTACACTTGATGAAGCCAAAGATTTTTTGTCAAATGTGCAAACAGTGTGTGATATAGAAAACAGAACAAAGAATGAACTTAAGCTCGTTGCTCAACAATTGGGAATTGCTGTTCGCTCTCATCATTCTAAAGATCAAATTGTTGACATGATTAATGAAAGCTTGTTTAATGTAACTCCTCCAAATGAGCAAACGCAGATTGAATTAGCTAAGTTACAGCTAGCCCTGCAGGAGGCTCGTGTGAAGGAAGCTGAATTTCAAGCACGTGCTAAGGAGGCTGATGTTAAGGAGGCAAATGCTCGTATTCAAGAGGCACAGGTACAGGCTCAGGCACAAATTGAACTTGCTAGGATTCAGGCAGACCATGAGTATCGCATGAAACAAGGTGGAACTGGATCATCTAGCTCTGATGATTTTGATGTGGCTAAAAATGTTAAACTTGTCCCTCCTTTTAATGAATCTGATTTAACTAAGTATTTTCAGTTGTTTGAGAGGGTAGCTACAGGTTTTAATTGGCCCAAGGAGTATTGGCCACTACTCCTTCAAACTGTTCTCACCGGTAAAGCTCAAGTAACTTATGCATCTTTGCCTCAGGATCAATCTGATAATTATGATGTAGTTAAGAGCTTGATTCTTAAGGCCTATGAGCTTGTTGCTGAAGCCTATAGAGTAAAATTTAGGACAACTTACAAGCAAGATAAGCAATCCCATGTTGAGTATGCAAAAATCAAAGAAGATCTGTTAGAGCAGTGGTTAAATTCTAAGAATGTGGATTCTGATTTTCATAAATTTAAGCAGATGATTTTGCTGGAGGACTTCAAGAGGTGTATTTATAAAGATGTAAGCCTATATCTTGATGAGAAAAGAATAGATGATTTGTCTGATGCTGCAGTTTTAGCTGAGTGAATATGTTCTCACTCACAAGAGATATTCTAGAGAAAAAGGGAAAGCTGAGAGTAAGTACGTTGCCTCTACTCAGAGTACAGGCAACAGGAAAGAGAATAAAGATGATGTTTCTCAGGAAGTAAATACCAGCTTCACCTCTAGATTTCAGAAAAGTAAATGTACTTATTGTAGTAAGCTTGGTCATACTACGGAGAAATGTTTCAGGAGACAGCGTGATGTGAACAAAAAGGAGTCTAAATATTCAGTCAATTGGTCTAGTTTCCACCCTTGAGAGATTCCCAGAATTCTTTAACTGAGTTACCTGAACCTGCTTTGAGGGGTAAATTAAATTCTCATGATGGAGCTCCTCTTTTGAGCAGTAACGTGGGTGACACTCTCAAGAGTTCATGTGCTAATTTCCTGTCTGTCTGATGGTTTTGTCAGTCCTCTGGACAGTAATGACAGGAAATCAGTTAAAATATATCGTGACACAGGTGCTTGCCAATCCCTTATGCTGACCAGTGTTCTAGGCTCTAATGTTAATTCCTCTGATGAAACTGTAATCTTACAAGGTGTAGGGAATAATTACTTCTCTGTCCCTCTGTGCAGAGTGAATTTAGAGTCTGGTTTTGTTAATGGTTCCGTTATGGTTGGGTTGGTTGAGACACTCCCAATGTCAGGTGTAACTTTCTTACTTGGAAATTATATTGGTGGAAGTCAAGTGTGTCCAGCTCCTCAGTTGTCTAGTGAGCCAGTGGCTGCGTCCCAGGATTGTGATGTCCCTGATGTGTTCCCTGCATGTGCTGTCACTAGGGCTAAGTCTAAAGTTACTGGTGATTTAGAGGATAATGATGATGATGATGTTATCCTAGCTGACACTTTTCTTGCTAATTTGGACCACTCACCAGATGAGGCAGTTTTGTCTCGTCAAGAGTTGGTTGAGTTGCAGGTTGCTGACCCTGAGTTGAAAGGTCTAGCTAACTCTGCTTACAGTGAAGAAGAGTCAGCCGGTGCTTCTACTTGTTATTATGTAAAGTCAGGAGTACTTATGAGGAAGTGGAGACCCCCAACAGCATCAGCCGACTGTGAATGGGAGGTTGTACATCAAGTTGTCATCCCTCGTGTTTGTAGGTAGGATATCATTAGAGTGGCTCATGATTCCAGTTTGGCAGGACACCTTGGAGTGAGGAAGACTGTGGCACGCATTTTGAAACACTTCTACTGGCCAGGTATCTTCAGGGATGTTTCCTGGTATTGTAAGTCTTGTCACACCTGTCAAGTTGTGGGGAAGTGTAATCAGACCGAAAAGGTTGCACCTCTAGTTCCCATTCCTCCTTTTGAGGCGCCTTTCACCCGTGTGTTGGTGGATATTGTGGGCCCTCTTCCTAAGACTTCAGGATTTTCTTATGTGTTGACCCTGATTGATATGCCTACTCGTTATCCTGAAGCCATTCCACTTAGAAATATCTCAGCAAAGAACGTGGTTAAGGAAATGCTAGGGTTCTTCACAAAGTTTGGTCTGCCCAAGGAGGTACAGTCAGACCGGGAAAGTAATTTCATGTCAAATGTTTTCAAGCAGTCTCTGAAAGAGTTGGGCATCACCCAGATCACGTCTTCAGCTTACCATCCCCAGACCCAAGGAGCGTTGGAGAGATATCATCAAACACTCAAATCGATGCTCAAGAAATACTGTTTGGAACATCAGAAAGACTGGGATAAAGGTCTTCCATTCGTTGTGTTTGCCGCAAGAGAATCTCCAAATGAATCACTGGGCTTCTCACCTTTTGAACTACTGTTTGGCCATGAAGTAAGAGGACCCCTTAAGCTACTCAAGGAATGCTGGCTGTCGGAGGAAGATGACGTCAATCCGCTAGAGTATGTGATGAAGTTCAAAGAACGGCTGTCCACTGTTTTACAGCTGGCGAGAGAATTTAGGAGCTGCTCAGAAGATGAAGATTTGGTATGATAAGAAGTCCAGGTTACGCCACTTTCAGCCAGGAGATCAAGTTTTGATTCTGCTACCAGTACATGGGCAACCTCTTCAAGCCAAGTTTAGTGGTCCTTATTTCGTGGAGAAGAAACTCAGTGATGTTAACTATGTCATCGCCACACCAGATCGTAGAAAGAACAAGCAACTATGTCCACATCAACATGCTAAAGTTATATCACAGGCGGGACGAAAATAATCCAGTCTGCACTGTAGCTGTTCCACCCGAGTCTGCAGAGTGAAGCTCTCCCATGCAGCATGAGCCTGAGTGATAGTTTGGGGAAGAATCCTGATATCATGAATGATCTCCAGACTAAGCTTTCTCATCTACCTCCCGAGGAAAGGCAGGAGTTTTCGGCATTACTGCAGGAGTACCCGCAAGTGTTCCGTGCCACTCCAGGAAGAACTACTGTGTTGATGCATGATGTCGATGTTGGAGACGCAAAGCCAATTAAACTGCCTCCTTACCGTGTGAACCCAGTGAAAGTTCCTCTCATCGAGAAGGAGCTTGGCTACCTGTTGGACCACATGATGATTGAGCCCTGTCAGAGCGAGTGGAGTTCTCTCTGTCACTCTAGTCCGTAAGCCAGGTGGGTCACAGCGGCTTTGCATTGACTACAGACGTGTTAATCAGATAACCAAAACAGACACTTACCCTCTCCCTCGTGTGGAAGATTGCATAGACAAGATCGGAAAGGCTAGGTACATAAGTAAGTTTGATTTGTTAAAGGGATACTGGCAAGTACCTATGACTGAACGTGCTAGGGAGATCTCATGTTTTGTAACATTTGGAAAGACTTTTGCATGTTCTGTAATGCCATTTATACAGATTGTTTTAGAGTAATAAGAAATTTCCTTTGTAAATTTCTTTTTTCTTTGTGGGGAGGTGTTACATAGCCTATGATTTCATCATCCTTTATGTAATTTTAACGCGCAGTGTGCTGCATGTTTGATCACGAGCGTGTTCTGCCTCAGTCCCCCCCTTCTACCGTTGTAGTGGAGTGGGTCGTCCTTTCTGTTGTTCAGTGCGGGATTTTCATCTCTTTGTCCCCATGGCTTCATTTGCGCGTCCTTCTTGCAAGTTGTATCGAGCTCTGCTGGCCCCTATATAATGAGCTCAGTCTCTGCATCATTGCCACTTAGATCTGCTCCTCATATTGTTCACATCTCTGTCCTCCCCTGTACAGTTATTATTATTGTGAATTTCTCAGGAAGTCTCCAACCATCTAGCAGCTGTGTGATTTGAGTATAAGTGTTATTGCATTTTGTTCTTGTACTGTATAGCATAAGGTTAATTCTTAGGCCTGAAAAGTTTTTGTAAACTGTGTAGAATTCATTTTGTCAGCCAGTGGTAATAATAGTTTGTATCTGAAATTATTTATCTTGCATTAACTGAGCATTACCCAGTGTTTTTCATTTCATCAGGGCTGACTTAGATAAATTTACTCATGCTAATTTCGTGTTAATAGAGGCTATTGCAGTTAACCATATATTTAACCTGTTTTTGCCATTACATTATCCTTATGAGTCCTGAATGTTTTGTTGTTAGTTTGAGCATTAAACTTTAACTTGTAATTTTACCTAACTCTTTTGATTTGAACCTGGAACTTTACGGGACAGTAGTGATTTTTTAGTATTCTCACTTAAAGTGTACATTATCTTTCTCTGTTCCGTAACATAAATTTGGCGACCTCTTATCAGGATATTCAGGATATTATCATAAGGATATTGCTTGATATTTTGTGACTGTGATTTATTCATGATGTCTACTATTTCTACACTTGATGAAGCCAAAGATTTTTGTCAAATGTGCAAACAGTGTGTGATATAGAAAACAGAACAAAGAATGAACTTAAGCTCGTTGCTCAACAATTGGGAATTGCTGTTCGCTCTCATCATTCTAAAGATCAAATTGTTGACATGATTAATGAAAGCTTGTTTAATGTAACTCCTCCAAATGAGCAAACGCAGACTGAATTAGCTAAGTTACAGCTAGCCCTCCAGGAGGCTCATGTGAAGGAAGCTGAATTTCAAGCACATGCTAAGGAGGCTGATGTTAAGGAGGCAAATGCTCGTATTCAAGTGGCACAGGTACAGGCTCAGGCACAAATTGAACTTGCTAGGATTCAGGCAGACCATGAGTATCGCATGAAACAAGGTGGAACTGGATCATCTAGCTCTGATGATTTTGATGTGGCTAAAAATGTTAAACTTGTCCCTCCTTTTAATGAATCTGATTTAACTAAGTATTTTCAGTTGTTTGAGAGGGTAGCTACAGGTTTCAATTGGCCCAAGGAGTATTGGCCAGTACTCCTTCAAACTGTTTCTCACCGGTAAAGCTCAAGTAACTTATGCATCTTTGCCTCAGGATCAATCTGATAATTATGATGTAGTTAAGAGCTTGATTCTTAAGGCTTATGAGCTTGTTCCTGAAGCCTATAGAGTAAAATTTAGGACAACTTATAAGCAAGATAAGCAATCCCATGTTGAGTATGCAAAAATCAAAGAAGATCTGTTAGAGCAGTGGTTAAATTCTAAGAATGTGGATTCTGATTTTGGTAAATTTAAGCAGATGATTTTGCTGGAGGACTTCAAGAGGTGTATTTATAAAGATGTAAGCCTATATCTTGATGAGAGAAGAATAGATGATTTGTCTGATGCTGCAGTTTTAGCTGATGAATATGTTCTCACTCACAAGAGATATTCTAAAGAAAAAGGGAAAGCTGAGAGTAAGTACGTTGCCTCTACTCAGAGTACAGGTAACAGGAAAGAGAATAAAGATGATGTTTCTCAGGAAGTAAATACCAGCTTCACCTCTAGATTTCAGAAAAGTAAATGTACTTATTGTAGTAAGCTTGGTCATACTACGGAGAAATGTTTCAGGAGACAGCGTGATGTGAACAAAGGGAGTCTTTAAATATTCAGTCAATTGGTCTAGTGTCCACCCTTGAGAGTTCCCAGAATTCTTTAACTGAGTTAACTGAACCTGCTTTGAGGGGTAAATTAAATTCTCATGATGGAGCTCCTCTTTTGAGCAGTAACGTGGGTGACACTCTCAAGAGTTCATGTGCTAATTTCCTGTCTGATGGTTTTGTCAGTCCTCTGGACAGTAATGACAGGATATCAGTTAAAATATATCGTGACACAGGTGCTTGCCAATCCCTTATGCTGACCAGTGTTCTAGGCTCTAATGTTAATTCCTCTGATGAAACTGTAATCTTACAAGGTGTAGGGAATAATTACTTCTCTGTCCCTCTGTGCAGAGTGAATTTAGAGTCTGGTTTTGTTAATGGTTCCGTTATGGTTGGGTTGGTTGAGACACTCCCAATGTCAGGTGTAACTTTCTTACTTGGAAATGATATTGGTGGAAGTCAAGTGTGTCCAGCTCCTCAGTTGTCTAGTGAGCCAGTGGCTGCGTCCCAGGATTGTGATGTCCCTGATGTGTTCCCTGCATGTGCTGTCACTTGGGCTAAGTCTAAAGTTACTGGTGATTTAGAGGATAATGATGATGATGATGTTATCCTAGCTGACACTTTTCTTGCTAATTTGGACCACTCACCAGATGAGGCAGTACCCCGTAGTGTTGATAATTTGTCTCGTCAAGAGTTGGTTGAGTTGCAGGTTGCTGACCCTGAGTTGAAAGGTCTAGCTAACTCTGCTTACAGTGAAGAAGAGTCAGCCGGTGCTTCTACTTGTTATTATGTAAAGTCAGGAGTACTTATGAGGAAGTGGAGACCCCCAACAGCATCAGCCGACTGTGAATGGGAGGTTGTACATCAAGTTGTCATCCCTCGTGTTTGTAGGCAGGATATCATTAGAGTGGCTCATGATTCCAGTTTGGCAGGACACCTTGGAGTGAGGAAGACTGTGGCACGCATTTTGAAACACTTCTACTGGCCAGAGTATCTTCAGGGATGTTTCCTGGTATTGTAAGTCTTGTCACACCTGTCAAGTTGTGGGGAAGTGTAATCAGACCGAAAAGGTTGCACCTCTAGTTCCCATTCCTCCTTTTGAGGCGCCTTTCACCCCGTGTGTTGGTGGATATTGTGGGCCCTCTTCACTAAGACTTCTTCAGGATTTTCTTATGTGTTGACCCTGATTGAAATATGGCTACTCGTTATCCTGAAGCCCATTCCACTTAAGAGAAATATCTCAGCAAAGGCAACGTGGTTAAGGAAATGCTAGGAGTTCTTCACAAAGTTTGGTCTGCCCAAGGAGAGTACAGAAAGTCAGACCGGGAAGTAATTTCTATGTCAAAATGTTTTCAAGCAGTCTCTGGAAAGAGTTGGGCATCACCCCAGATCACGTCTTCAGCTTCACCCATCCCCAGACCCAAGGAATGCGTTTGGAGAGATATCATCAAACTTGCTCAAATCGATGCTCAAGAAATACTGTTTGGAACATCAAGAAAGACTGGGATAAAGAGCTCTTCCATTCGTTGTGTTTGCCGCACAGAGAATCTCCAAATGAATCACTGGGCTTCCTCACCCTTTTGAACTACTGGTTTGGCCATGAAGTAAAGAAGAGGACCCCTTATAGTTACTCAAGGAATACTGGCTGTCGAGAGGAAGATGACGTCAACCATGCTGGAGTATGTGATGAAGATTCAAAGAGACGGCTGTCCACTCTACTTTACAGCTGGCGAGAGAATTTAGGAGCTGCTCAGGAGAAGATGAAGACTTGGTATGATAAGAAGTCCAGGTTACGCCACTTTCAGCCAGGAGTATTAGGTTTTTGGATTCTGCTACCAGTTCATACGGGGCAACCTCTTCAAGCCAAGTTTAGTGGTCCTTATTTCGTGGAGAGAAGAAGGCACTATTAGTGATGTCAACTATGTCATCGCCACCACCAGATCGTAGAAAGAACAAGCAACTATGTCCACAACAACATGCTAAGAAGTTATATCACAGGCCGGGACGAAAATAATCCAGTCTGCACTGTAGCTGTTTCCACCCGAGTCTGCAACCGTGGAAGCTCTCCCATGCAAGTATGAGCCTGAGCTCAAGGATAGTTTGGGGAAGAATCTTGATATCATGAATGATCTCCAGACTAAGCTTTCTCATCTACCTCCCGAGAAGAAAGGCAGGAAGTTTTCGGCATTACTGCAGTGAGGTACCCGCAAGTGTTCCGTGCCACTCCAGGAAGAACTACTGTTGTTGATGCATGATGTCGATGTTGAGACGCATAAGCTGGCAATTAAACTGCCTCCTTACCGTGAACCCAGTGAAAGTTCCTCTTCATCGAGAAGGAGCTTGGCTACCTGTTGGACCACATGATGATTGAGCCCTGTCAGAGCGAGTGGAGTTCTCCTCTCTGTCACTCTAGTCCTAAGCCAGGTGGGTCACAGCGGCTTTGCATTGAACTACAGACGTGTTAATCCAGATAACCAAAAACAGACACTTACCCTCTCCCTCGCGTGGAGAGATTGCATCAAGACAATGGATCCAGGAAAGGCTAGAGTACATAAGTAAGTTTGATTTGTTAAGGGGATACTGGCAATTACTTCTTCAGGGTATTCATTAGACATGAACGTGCTAGGGAGATCTCATGTTGATTGTAACACTAGGATCTTTGCACTTGTGTTCTGTAATGCCATATACAGATTGGTGTTTAGAGTAATAAGAAATTTCCTTTGTAAATTTCTTTTTTCTTTGTGGGGAGGTGTTACATAGCCTATGATTTCATCATCCTTTGTGTAATTTTAACGTGCAGTATGCTGCATGTTTGATCACGCAGGCGTGTTCTGCCTCCAGTCCCCCCTTCTACCGTTATAATGATAGAGTAAGTCGTCCTTTCTGTTGTTCAGTGCGGGATTTTCCATCTCTTGTCCCCATGGCTTCTAATTTGCGCGTCCTTCTTACAAGTTGTATCGAGCTCTGCTGGCCCCTATATAATGAGCTCAGTCTCTGCATCATTGCCACTGTAAGATCTGCTCCTCATTTTGTTCACCATCTCTGTCCTCCCCTGTACAGTTATTATTATTGTGAGTTTCTCAGGAAGTCTCCAACCATCTAGCAGCTGTGTGATTTGAGTATAAGTGTTATTGCATTTTGTTCTTGTACTGTATAGCATAAAGGTGTTAATTCTTAGGCCTGGAAAGTTTATGTAAATTGTGTAGAATTCCATTTTGTCAGCCAGTGGTAATAATAGTTTGTATCTGTAATTATTTATCTTGCATTAACTGAGCATTACCCAGTGTATTTTCATTTTCCATCAGGGCTGACTTAGATAAATTTTACTCATGCTAATTTCGTGTTAATAGAGGCTATTGCACGATTAATCCATATATTTAACCTTGTTTTTGCCATTACATTATCCTTATGAGTCCTGAATGTTTTGTTGTTAGTTTGAGACATTAAACTTTAACTTGTAGATTTTACCTAACTCTTTTGTTTTGAACCTGGAACTTTACGGGACAGTAGTGATTTTTTAGTATTCTCACTTAAAAGTGTACATTATCTTTCTCTGTTCCGTAACATAAGTTTGGTGACCTCCTTATCAGGATATTCAGGATATTATCATAAGGATATTGCTTGGTATTTTGTGACTGTGATTTATTCATGATGTCTACTATTACTATATGATAAGATTACAATTTACAAAAACCTTCCAGGCCCAAGAATTAACCTTATGCTATATAGTACAAGAACAAAATGCAATAACACTTATACTCTAATCACACAGCTGCTAGATGGTTGGAGACTTCCTCAGAAATTCACAATAATGATAACTGTACAGGGGAGGACAGAGATGTGAACAAAATGAGGAGCAGATCTAAGTGGCAATGATGCGGAGACTGAGCTCATTATATAGGGGCCAGCAGAGCTTGATACAACTTGTAACAAGGACGCGCAAATGAAGCCATGGGGACAAAGAGATGAAAATCCCGCACTGAACAACAGAAAGGACGACTTACTCTACTATAACGGTAGAAGGGGGGGACTGACGCAGAACACGCTCGTGATCAAACATGCAGCATACTATGCGTTAAAATTACACAAAGGATGATGAAATCATAGGCTATGTAACACCTCCCCACAAAGAAAAAGAAATTTACAAAGGAAATTTCTTATTCCTTTAAAACAATCTGTATATATCATATATCATGTTACAAAACATGAAATCTCCCTAGCACGTTCAGTCATAGGTACTTGCCAGTATCCCTTTAACAAATCAAACTTACTTATGTACCTAGCCTTTCCGATCTTGTCTATGCAATCTTCCACGCGAGGGAGAGGGTAAGTGTCTGTTTTGGTTATCTGATTAACACGTCTGTAGTCAATGCAAAGCCGCTGTGACCCACCTGGCTTAGGGACTAGAGTGACAGGAGAACTCCACTCGCTCTGACAGGGCTCAATCATCTTGTGGTCCAACAGGTAGCCAAGCTCCTTCTGGATGAGAGGAACTTTCACTGGGTTCACACGGTAAGGAGGCAATTTAATTGGCTTTGCGTCTCCAACATCGACATCATGCATCAACACAGTAGTTCTTCCTGGAGTGGCAGGGAACACTTGCGGGTACTCCTGCAGTAATGCCGAAAACTCCTGCCTTTCCTCGGGAGCTAGATGAGAAAGCTTAGTCTGGAGATCATTCATGATATCAGGATTCTTCCCCAAACTATCACTCAGGCTCATGCTGCATGGGAGAACTTCACTTGCAGACTCGGGTGGAACAGCTACAGTGCAGACTGGATTATTTTCGTCCCGCCTGTGATATAACTTTAGCATGTTGATGTGACATAGTTGCTTGTTCTTTCTACGATCTGGTGTGGCGATGACATAGTTGACATCACTGAGTTTCTTCTCCACGAAATAAGGACCACTAAACTTGACTTGAAGAGGTTGCCCATGAACTGGTAGCAGAATCAAAACCTGATCTCCTGGTTGAAAGTGGCGTAACCTGGACCTCTTCTCATACCAAGTCTTCATCTTCTCCTGAGCAGCTCCTAAATTCTCTCTCACCAGCTGTAAAGCAGTGGACAGCCGTTCTTTGAACTTCATCACATACTCCAGCAGGTTGACGTCATCTTCCTCCGACAGCCAGCATTCCTTGAGTAACTTAAGGGGTCCTCTTACTTCATGGCCAAACAGTAGTTCAAAAGGTGAGAAGCCCAGTGATTCATTTGGAGATTCTCTTGCGGCAAACACAACGAATGGAAGACCTTTATCCCAGTCTTTCTGATGTTCCAAACAGTATTTCTTGAGCATCGATTTGAGTGTTTGATGATATCTCTCCAACGCTCCTTGGGTCTGGGGATGGTAAGCTGAAGACGTGATCTGGGTGATGCCCAACTCTTTCAGAGACTGCTTGAAAACATTCGACATGAAATTACTTCCCGGTCTGACTGTACCTCCTTGGGCAGACCAAACTTTGTGAAGAACCCTAGCATTTCCTTAACCACGTTCTTTGCTGAGATATTTCTAAGTGGAATGGCTTCAGGATAACGAGTAGCCATATCAATCATGGTCAACACATAAGAAAATCCTGAAGAAGTCTTAGGAAGAGGGCCCACAATATCCACCAACACACGGGTGAAAGGCGCTTCAAAAGGAGGAATGGGAACTAGAGGTGCAACCTTTTCGGTCTGATTACACTTCCCAACAACTTGACAGGTGTGACAAGACTTACAATACCAGGAAACATCCCTGAAGATACCTGGCCAGTAGAAGTGTTTCAAAATGCGTGCCACAGTCTTCCTCACTCCAAGGTGTCCTGCCAAACTGGAATCATGAGCCACTCTAATGATATCCTGCCTACAAACACGAGGGATGACAACTTGATGTACAACCTCCCATTCACAGTCGGCTGATGCTGTTGGGGGTCTCCACTTCCTCATAAGTACTCCTGACTTTACATAATAACAAGTAGAAGCACCGGCTGACTCTTCCTCACTGCAAGCAGAGTTAGCTAGACCTTTCAACTCGGGGTCAGCAACCTGCAACTCAACCAACTCTTGACGAGACAAATTATGAACACTACGGGGTACTGCCTCATCTGGTGAGTGGTCCAAATTAGCAAGAAAAGTGTCAGCTAGGATAACATCATCATCATCATTATCCTCTAAATCACCAGTAACTTTAGACTTAGCCCTAGTGACAGCACATGCAGGGAACACATCAGGGACATCACAATCCTGGGACGCAGCCACTGGCTCACTAGACAACTGAGGAGCTGGACACACTTGACTTCCACCAATATCATTTCCAAGTAAGAAAGTTACACCTGACATTGGGAGTGTCTCAACCAACCCAACCATAACGGAACCATTAACAAAACCAGACTCTAAATTCACTCTGCACAGAGGGACAGAGAAGTAATTATTCCCTGCACCTTGTAAGATTACAGTTTCATCAGAGGAATTAACATTAGAGCCTAGAACACTGGTCAGCATAAGGGATTGGCAAGCACCTGTGTCACGATATATTTTAACTGATTTCCTGTCATTACTGTCCAGAGGACTGACAAAACCATCAGACAGGAAATTAGCACATGAACTCTTGAGAGTGTCACCCACGTTACTGCTCAAAAGAGGAGCCTCATCATGAGAATTTAAGTTACCCCTCAAAGCAGGTTCAGTTAACTCAGTTAAAGAATTCTGGGAACTCTCAAGGGTGGACACTAGACCAATTGACTGAATATTTAAAGACTCCTTTTTGTTCACATCACGCTGTCTCCTGAAACATTTCTCCGTAGTATGACCAAGCTTACTACAATAAGTACATTTACTTTTCTGAAATCTAGAGGTGAAGCTGGTATTTACTTCCTGAGAAACATCATCTTTATTCTCTTTCCTGTTACCTGTACTCTGAGTAGAGGCAACGTACTTACTCTCAGCTTTCCCTTTTTCTTTAGAATATCTCTTGTGAGTGAGAACATATTCGTCAGCTAAAACTGCAGCATCAGACAAATGATCTATTCTTTTCTCATCAAGATATAGGCTTACATCTTTATAAATACACCTCTTGAAGTCCTCCAGCAAAATCATCTGCTTAAATTTACCAAAATCAGAACCCACATTCTTAGAATTTAACCACTGCTCTAACAGATCTTCTTTGATTTTTGCATACTCAACATGGGATTGCTTATCTTGCTTGTAAGTTGTCCTAAATTTTACTCTATAGGCTTCAGGAACAAGCTCATAGGCTTTAAGAATCAAGCTCTTAACTACATCATAATTATCAGATTGATCCTGAGGCAAAGATGCATAAGTTACTTGAGCTTTACCGGTGAGAACAGTTTGAAGGAGTACTGGCCAATACTCCTTGGGCCAATTAAAACCTGTAGCTACCCTCTCAAACAACTGAAAATACTTAGTTAAATCAGATTCATTAAAAGGAGGGACAAGTTTAACATTTTTAGCCACATCAAAATCATCAGAGCTAGATGATCCAGTTCCACCTTGTTTCATGCGATACTCATGGTCTGCCTGAATCCTAGCAAGTTCAGTTTGTGCCTGAGCCTGTACCTGTGCCTCTTGAATACGAGCATTTGCCTCCTTAACATCAGCCTCCTTAGCACGTGCTTGAAATTCGCTTCCTTCACACGAGCCTCCTGCAGGGCTAGCTGTAACTTAGCTAATTCAATCTGCGTTTGCTCATTTGGAGGAGTTACATTAAACAAGCTTTCATTAATCATGTCAACAATTTGATCTTTAGAATGATGAGAGCGAACAGCAATTCCCAATTGTTGAGCAACAAGCTTAAGTTCATTCTTTGTTCTGTTTTCTACATCACACACTATTTGCACATTTGACAAAAAATCTTTGGCTTCATCAAGTGTAGTAATAGTAGACATCATGAATAAGTAACAGTCACAAAATATCAAGCAATATCCTTATGATAATATCCTGAATATCCTGATGAGAGGTCGCCAAATTTATGTTACGGAACAGAGAAAGATAATGTACACTCCAAGTGAGAATACTAAAAATCACTACTGTCCCGTAAAGCTCCAGGTTCAAAACAAAAGAGTTAGGTAAAATTACAAGTTAAAGTTTAATGCTCAAACTAACAACAAAACATTCAGGACTCATAAGGATAATGTAATGGCAAAAACAGGTTAAATATATGGTTAACTGCAATAGCCTCTATTAACACGAAATTACCATGAGTAAATTTATCTAAGTCAGCCCTGATGAAATGAAAAACACTGGGTAATGCTCAGTTAATGCAAGGTAAATAATTACAGATACAAACTATTATTACCACTGGCTGACAAAATGAATTCTACACAATTTACAAAAACCTTCCAGGCCCAAGAATTAACCTTATGCTATACAGTACAAGAACAAAATGCAATAACACTTATACTCTAATCACACAGCTGCTAGATGGTTGGAGACTTCCTGAGAAATTCACAATAATGATAACTGTACAGGGGAGGACAGAGATGTGAACAAAATGAGGAGCAGATCTAAGTGGCAATGATGCAGAGACTGAGCTCATTATATAGGGGCCAGCAGAGCTAGATACAACTTGTAACAAGGACGCGCAAATGAAGCCATGGGGACAAAGAGATGAAAATCCCGCACTGAACAACAGAAAGGACGACTTACTCTACTATAACGGTAGAAGGGGGGGACTGACGCAGAACACGCTCGTGATCAAACATGCAGCATACTATGCGTTAAAATTACACAAAGGATGATGAAATCATAGGCTATGTAACACCTCCCCACAAAGAAAAAAGAAATTTACAAAGGAAATTTCTTATTCCTTTAAAACAATCTGTATATATCATATATCATGTTACAAAACATGAAATCTCCCTAGCACGTTCAGTCATAGGTACTTGCCAGTATCCCTTTAACAAATCAAACTTACTTATGTACCTAGCCTTTCCGATCTTGTCTATGCAATCTTCCACGCGAGGGAGAGGGTAAGTGTCTGTTTTGGTTATCTGATTAACACGTCTGTAGTCAATGCAAAGCCGCTGTGACCCACCTGGCTTAGGGACTAGAGTGACAGGAGAACTCCACTCGCTCTGACAGGGCTCAATCATCTTGTGGTCCAACAGGTAGCCAAGCTCCTTCTGGATGAGAGGAACTTTCACTGGGTTCACACGGTAAGGAGGCAATTTAATTGGCTTTGCGTCTCCAACATCGACATCATGCATCAACACAGTAGTTCTTCCTGGAGTGGCAGGGAACACTTGCGGGTACTCCTGCAGTAATGCCGAAAACTCCTGCCTTTCCTCGGGAGCTAGATGAGAAAGCTTAGTCTGGAGATCATTCATGATATCAGGATTCTTCCCCAAACTATCACTCAGGCTCATGCTGCATGGGAGAACTTCACTTGCAGACTCGGGTGGAACAGCTACAGTGCAGACTGGATTATTTTCGTCCCGCCTGTGATATAACTTTAGCATGTTGATGTGACATAGTTGCTTGTTCTTTCTACGATCTGGTGTGGCGATGACATAGTTGACATCACTGAGTTTCTTCTCCACGAAATAAGGACCACTAAACTTGACTTGAAGAGGTTGCCCATGAACTGGTAGCAGAATCAAAACCTGATCTCCTGGTTGAAAGTGGCGTAACCTGGACCTCTTCTCATACCAAGTCTTCATCTTCTCCTGAGCAGCTCCTAAATTCTCTCTCACCAGCTGTAAAGCAGTGGACAGCCGTTCTTTGAACTTCATCACATACTCCAGCAGGTTGACGTCATCTTCCTCCGACAGCCAGCATTCCTTGAGTAACTTAAGGGGTCCTCTTACTTCATGGCCAAACAGTAGTTCAAAAGGTGAGAAGCCCAGTGATTCATTTGGAGATTCTCTTGCGGCAAACACAACGAATGGAAGACCTTTATCCCAGTCTTTCTGATGTTCCAAACAGTATTTCTTGAGCATCGATTTGAGTGTTTGATGATATCTCTCCAACGCTCCTTGGGTCTGGGGATGGTAAGCTGAAGACGTGATCTGGGTGATGCCCAACTCTTTCAGAGACTGCTTGAAAACATTCGACATGAAATTACTTCCCCGGTCTGACTGTACCTCCTTGGGCAGACCAAACTTTGTGAAGAACCCTAGCATTTCCTTAACCACGTTCTTTGCTGAGATATTTCTAAGTGGAATGGCTTCAGGATAACGAGTAGCCATATCAATCATGGTCAACACATAAGAAAATCCTGAAGAAGTCTTAGGAAGAGGGCCCACAATATCCACCAACACACGGGTGAAAGGCGCTTCAAAAGGAGGAATGGGAACTAGAGGTGCAACCTTTTCGGTCTGATTACACTTCCCAACAACTTGACAGGTGTGACAAGACTTACAATACCAGGAAACATCCCTGAAGATACCTGGCCAGTAGAAGTGTTTCAAAATGCGTGCCACAGTCTTCCTCACTCCAAGGTGTCCTGCCAAACTGGAATCATGAGCCACTCTAATGATATCCTGCCTACAAACACGAGGGATGACAACTTGATGTACAACCTCCCATTCACAGTCGGCTGATGCTGTTGGGGGTCTCCACTTCCTCATAAGTACTCCTGACTTTACATAATAACAAGTAGAAGCACCGGCTGACTCTTCCTCACTGCAAGCAGAGTTAGCTAGACCTTTCAACTCGGGGTCAGCAACCTGCAACTCAACCAACTCTTGACGAGACAAATTATGAACACTACGGGGTACTGCCTCATCTGGTGAGTGGTCCAAATTAGCAAGAAAAGTGTCAGCTAGGATAACATCATCATCATCATTATCCTCTAAATCACCAGTAACTTTAGACTTAGCCCTAGTGACAGCACATGCAGGGAACACATCAGGGACATCACAATCCTGGGACGCAGCCACTGGCTCACTAGACAACTGAGGAGCTGGACACACTTGACTTCCACCAATATCATTTCCAAGTAAGAAAGTTACACCTGACATTGGGAGTGTCTCAACCAACCCAACCATAACGGAACCATTAACAAAACCAGACTCTAAATTCACTCTGCACAGAGGGACAGAGAAGTAATTATTCCCTGCACCTTGTAAGATTACAGTTTCATCAGAGGAATTAACATTAGAGCCTAGAACACTGGTCAGCATAAGGGATTGGCAAGCACCTGTGTCACGATATATTTTAACTGATTTCCTGTCA
Source organism: Coenobita brevimanus (assembly GCF_032717465.1). Lineage (NCBI taxonomy): Eukaryota > Metazoa > Arthropoda > Malacostraca > Decapoda > Coenobitidae > Coenobita > Coenobita brevimanus. The sequence continues at coordinate 9,665,524 of NC_137035.1, read as the reverse complement.
TTACTGTCCAGAGGACTGACAAAACCATCAGACAGGAAATTAGCACATGAACTCTTGAGAGTGTCACCCACGTTACTGCTCAAAAGAGGAGCCTCATCATGAGAATTTAAGTTACCCCTCAAAGCAGGTTCAGTTAACTCAGTTAAAGAATTCTGGGAACTCTCAAGGGTGGACACTAGACCAATTGACTGAATATTTAAAGACTCCTTTTTGTTCACATCACGCTGTCTCCTGAAACATTTCTCCGTAGTATGACCAAGCTTACTACAATAAGTACATTTACTTTTCTGAAATCTAGAGGTGAAGCTGGTATTTACTTCCTGAGAAACATCATCTTTATTCTCTTTCCTGTTACCTGTACTCTGAGTAGAGGCAACGTACTTACTCTCAGCTTTCCCTTTTTCTTTAGAATATCTCTTGTGAGTGAGAACATATTCGTCAGCTAAAACTGCAGCATCAGACAAATGATCTATTCTTTTCTCATCAAGATATAGGCTTACATCTTTATAAATACACCTCTTGAAGTCCTCCAGCAAAATCATCTGCTTAAATTTACCAAAATCAGAACCCACATTCTTAGAATTTAACCACTGCTCTAACAGATCTTCTTTGATTTTTGCATACTCAACATGGGATTGCTTATCTTGCTTGTAAGTTGTCCTAAATTTTACTCTATAGGCTTCAGGAACAAGCTCATAGGCTTTAAGAATCAAGCTCTTAACTACATCATAATTATCAGATTGATCCTGAGGCAAAGATGCATAAGTTACTTGAGCTTTACCGGTGAGAACAGTTTGAAGGAGTACTGGCCAATACTCCTTGGGCCAATTAAAACCTGTAGCTACCCTCTCAAACAACTGAAAATACTTAGTTAAATCAGATTCATTAAAAGGAGGGACAAGTTTAACATTTTTAGCCACATCAAAATCATCAGAGCTAGATGATCCAGTTCCACCTTGTTTCATGCGATACTCATGGTCTGCCTGAATCCTAGCAAGTTCAGTTTGTGCCTGAGCCTGTACCTGTGCCTCTTGAATACGAGCATTTGCCTCCTTAACATCAGCCTCCTTAGCACGTGCTTGAAATTCGCTTCCTTCACACGAGCCTCCTGCAGGGCTAGCTGTAACTTAGCTAATTCAATCTGCGTTTGCTCATTTGGAGGAGTTACATTAAACAAGCTTTCATTAATCATGTCAACAATTTGATCTTTAGAATGATGAGAGCGAACAGCAATTCCCAATTGTTGAGCAACAAGCTTAAGTTCATTCTTTGTTCTGTTTTCTACATCACACACTATTTGCACATTTGACAAAAAATCTTTGGCTTCATCAAGTGTAGTAATAGTAGACATCATGAATAAGTAACAGTCACAAAATATCAAGCAATATCCTTATGATAATATCCTGAATATCCTGATGAGAGGTCGCCAAATTTATGTTACGGAACAGAGAAAGATAATGTACACTCCAAGTGAGAATACTAAAAATCACTACTGTCCCGTAAAGCTCCAGGTTCAAAACAAAAGAGTTAGGTAAAATTACAAGTTAAAGTTTAATGCTCAAACTAACAACAAAACATTCAGGACTCATAAGGATAATGTAATGGCAAAAACAGGTTAAATATATGGTTAACTGCAATAGCCTCTATTAACACGAAATTACCATGAGTAAATTTATCTAAGTCAGCCCTGATGAAATGAAAAACACTGGGTAATGCTCAGTTAATGCAAGGTAAATAATTACAGATACAAACTATTATTACCACTGGCTGACAAAATGAATTCTACACAATTTACAAAAACCTTCCAGGCCCAAGAATTAACCTTATGCTATACAGTACAAGAACAAAATGCAATAACACTTATACTCTAATCACACAGCTGCTAGATGGTTGGAGACTTCCTGAGAAATTCACAATAATGATAACTGTACAGGGGAGGACAGAGATGTGAACAAAATGAGGAGCAGATCTAAGTGGCAATGATGCGGAGACTGAGCTCATTATATAGGGGCCAGCAGAGCTTGATACAACTTGTAACAAGGACGCGCAAATGAAGCCATGGGGACAAAGAGATGAAAATCCCGCACTGAACAACAGAAAGGACGACTTACTCTACTATAACGGTAGAAGGGGGGGACTGACGCAGAACACGCTCGTGATCAAACATGCAGCATACTATGCGTTAAAATTACACAAAGGATGATGAAATCATAGGCTATGTAACACCTCCCCACAAAGAAAAAAGAAATTTACAAAGGAAATTTCTTATTCCTTTAAAACAATCTGTATATATCATATATCATGTTACAAAACATGAAATCTCCCTAGCACGTTCAGTCATAGGTACTTGCCAGTATCCCTTTAACAAATCAAACTTACTTATGTACCTAGCCTTTCCGATCTTGTCTATGCAATCTTCCACGCGAGGGAGAGGGTAAGTGTCTGTTTTGGTTATCTGATTAACACGTCTGTAGTCAATGCAAAGCCGCTGTGACCCACCTGGCTTAGGGACTAGAGTGACAGGAGAACTCCACTCGCTCTGACAGGGCTCAATCATCTTGTGGTCCAACAGGTAGCCAAGCTCCTTCTGGATGAGAGGAACTTTCACTGGGTTCACACGGTAAGGAGGCAATTTAATTGGCTTTGCGTCTCCAACATCGACATCATGCATCAACACAGTAGTTCTTCCTGGAGTGGCAGGGAACACTTGCGGGTACTCCTGCAGTAATGCCGAAAACTCCTGCCTTTCCTCGGGAGCTAGATGAGAAAGCTTAGTCTGGAGATCATTCATGATATCAGGATTCTTCCCCAAACTATCACTCAGGCTCATGCTGCATGGGAGAACTTCACTTGCAGACTCGGGTGGAACAGCTACAGTGCAGACTGGATTATTTTCGTCCCGCCTGTGATATAACTTTAGCATGTTGATGTGACATAGTTGCTTGTTCTTTCTACGATCTGGTGTGGCGATGACATAGTTGACATCACTGAGTTTCTTCTCCACGAAATAAGGACCACTAAACTTGACTTGAAGAGGTTGCCCATGAACTGGTAGCAGAATCAAAACCTGATCTCCTGGTTGAAAGTGGCGTAACCTGGACCTCTTCTCATACCAAGTCTTCATCTTCTCCTGAGCAGCTCCTAAATTCTCTCTCACCAGCTGTAAAGCAGTGGACAGCCGTTCTTTGAACTTCATCACATACTCCAGCAGGTTGACGTCATCTTCCTCCGACAGCCAGCATTCCTTGAGTAACTTAAGGGGTCCTCTTACTTCATGGCCAAACAGTAGTTCAAAAGGTGAGAAGCCCAGTGATTCATTTGGAGATTCTCTTGCGGCAAACACAACGAATGGAAGACCTTTATCCCAGTCTTTCTGATGTTCCAAACAGTATTTCTTGAGCATCGATTTGAGTGTTTGATGATATCTCTCCAACGCTCCTTGGGTCTGGGGATGGTAAGCTGAAGACGTGATCTGGGTGATGCCCAACTCTTTCAGAGACTGCTTGAAAACATTCGACATGAAATTACTTCCCCGGTCTGACTGTACCTCCTTGGGCAGACCAAACTTTGTGAAGAACCCTAGCATTTCCTTAACCACGTTCTTTGCTGAGATATTTCTAAGTGGAATGGCTTCAGGATAACGAGTAGCCATATCAATCATGGTCAACACATAAGAAAATCCTGAAGAAGTCTTAGGAAGAGGGCCCACAATATCCACCAACACACGGGTGAAAGGCGCTTCAAAAGGAGGAATGGGAACTAGAGGTGCAACCTTTTCGGTCTGATTACACTTCCCAACAACTTGACAGGTGTGACAAGACTTACAATACCAGGAAACATCCCTGAAGATACCTGGCCAGTAGAAGTGTTTCAAAATGCGTGCCACAGTCTTCCTCACTCCAAGGTGTCCTGCCAAACTGGAATCATGAGCCACTCTAATGATATCCTGCCTACAAACACGAGGGATGACAACTTGATGTACAACCTCCCATTCACAGTCGGCTGATGCTGTTGGGGGTCTCCACTTCCTCATAAGTACTCCTGACTTTACATAATAACAAGTAGAAGCACCGGCTGACTCTTCCTCACTGCAAGCAGAGTTAGCTAGACCTTTCAACTCGGGGTCAGCAACCTGCAACTCAACCAACTCTTGACGAGACAAATTATGAACACTACGGGGTACTGCCTCATCTGGTGAGTGGTCCAAATTAGCAAGAAAAGTGTCAGCTAGGATAACATCATCATCATCATTATCCTCTAAATCACCAGTAACTTTAGACTTAGCCCTAGTGACAGCACATGCAGGGAACACATCAGGGACATCACAATCCTGGGACGCAGCCACTGGCTCACTAGACAACTGAGGAGCTGGACACACTTGACTTCCACCAATATCATTTCCAAGTAAGAAAGTTACACCTGACATTGGGAGTGTCTCAACCAACCCAACCATAACGGAACCATTAACAAAACCAGACTCTAAATTCACTCTGCACAGAGGGACAGAGAAGTAATTATTCCCTGCACCTTGTAAGATTACAGTTTCATCAGAGGAATTAACATTAGAGCCTAGAACACTGGTCAGCATAAGGGATTGGCAAGCACCTGTGTCACGATATATTTTAACTGATTTCCTGTCATTACTGTCCAGAGGACTGACAAAACCATCAGACAGGAAATTAGCACATGAACTCTTGAGAGTGTCACCCACGTTACTGCTCAAAAGAGGAGCCTCATCATGAGAATTTAAGTTACCCCTCAAAGCAGGTTCAGTTAACTCAGTTAAAGAATTCTGGGAACTCTCAAGGGTGGACACTAGACCAATTGACTGAATATTTAAAGACTCCTTTTTGTTCACATCACGCTGTCTCCTGAAACATTTCTCCGTAGTATGACCAAGCTTACTACAATAAGTACATTTACTTTTCTGAAATCTAGAGGTGAAGCTGGTATTTACTTCCTGAGAAACATCATCTTTATTCTCTTTCCTGTTACCTGTACTCTGAGTAGAGGCAACGTACTTACTCTCAGCTTTCCCTTTTTCTTTAGAATATCTCTTGTGAGTGAGAACATATTCGTCAGCTAAAACTGCAGCATCAGACAAATGATCTATTCTTTTCTCATCAAGATATAGGCTTACATCTTTATAAATACACCTCTTGAAGTCCTCCAGCAAAATCATCTGCTTAAATTTACCAAAATCAGAACCCACATTCTTAGAATTTAACCACTGCTCTAACAGATCTTCTTTGATTTTTGCATACTCAACATGGGATTGCTTATCTTGCTTGTAAGTTGTCCTAAATTTTACTCTATAGGCTTCAGGAACAAGCTCATAGGCTTTAAGAATCAAGCTCTTAACTACATCATAATTATCAGATTGATCCTGAGGCAAAGATGCATAAGTTACTTGAGCTTTACCGGTGAGAACAGTTTGAAGGAGTACTGGCCAATACTCCTTGGGCCAATTAAAACCTGTAGCTACCCTCTCAAACAACTGAAAATACTTAGTTAAATCAGATTCATTAAAAGGAGGGACAAGTTTAACATTTTTAGCCACATCAAAATCATCAGAGCTAGATGATCCAGTTCCACCTTGTTTCATGCGATACTCATGGTCTGCCTGAATCCTAGCAAGTTCAGTTTGTGCCTGAGCCTGTACCTGTGCCTCTTGAATACGAGCATTTGCCTCCTTAACATCAGCCTCCTTAGCACGTGCTTGAAATTCGCTTCCTTCACACGAGCCTCCTGCAGGGCTAGCTGTAACTTAGCTAATTCAATCTGCGTTTGCTCATTTGGAGGAGTTACATTAAACAAGCTTTCATTAATCATGTCAACAATTTGATCTTTAGAATGATGAGAGCGAACAGCAATTCCCAATTGTTGAGCAACAAGCTTAAGTTCATTCTTTGTTCTGTTTTCTACATCACACACTATTTGCACATTTGACAAAAAATCTTTGGCTTCATCAAGTGTAGTAATAGTAGACATCATGAATAAGTAACAGTCACAAAATATCAAGCAATATCCTTATGATAATATCCTGAATATCCTGATGAGAGGTCGCCAAATTTATGTTACGGAACAGAGAAAGATAATGTACACTCCAAGTGAGAATACTAAAAATCACTACTGTCCCGTAAAGCTCCAGGTTCAAAACAAAAGAGTTAGGTAAAATTACAAGTTAAAGTTTAATGCTCAAACTAACAACAAAACATTCAGGACTCATAAGGATAATGTAATGGCAAAAACAGGTTAAATATATGGTTAACTGCAATAGCCTCTATTAACACGAAATTACCATGAGTAAATTTATCTAAGTCAGCCCTGATGAAATGAAAAACACTGGGTAATGCTCAGTTAATGCAAGGTAAATAATTACAGATACAAACTATTATTACCACTGGCTGACAAAATGAATTCTACACAATTTACAAAAACCTTCCAGGCCCAAGAATTAACCTTATGCTATACAGTACAAGAACAAAATGCAATAACACTTATACTCTAATCACACAGCTGCTAGATGGTTGGAGACTTCCTGAGAAATTCACAATAATGATAACTGTACAGGGGAGGACAGAGATGTGAACAAAATGAGGAGCAGATCTAAGTGGCAATGATGCGGAGACTGAGCTCATTATATAGGGGCCAGCAGAGCTTGATACAACTTGTAACAAGGACGCGCAAATGAAGCCATGGGGACAAAGAGATAAAAATCCCGCACTGAACAACAGAAAGGACGACTTACTCTACTATAACGGTAGAAGGGGGGGACTGACGCAGAACACGCTCGTGATCAAACATGCAGCATACTATGCGTTAAAATTACACAAAGGATGATGAAATCATAGGCTATGTAACACCTCCCCACAAAGAAAAAAGAAATTTACAAAGGAAATTTCTTATTCCTTTAAAACAATCTGTATATATCATATATCATGTTACAAAACATGAAATCTCCCTAGCACGTTCAGTCATAGGTACTTGCCAGTATCCCTTTAACAAATCAAACTTACTTATGTACCTAGCCTTTCCGATCTTGTCTATGCAATCTTCCACGCGAGGGAGAGGGTAAGTGTCTGTTTTGGTTATCTGATTAACACGTCTGTAGTCAATGCAAAGCCGCTGTGACCCACCTGGCTTAGGGACTAGAGTGACAGGAGAACTCCACTCGCTCTGACAGGGCTCAATCATCTTGTGGTCCAACAGGTAGCCAAGCTCCTTCTGGATGAGAGGAACTTTCACTGGGTTCACACGGTAAGGAGGCAATTTAATTGGCTTTGCGTCTCCAACATCGACATCATGCATCAACACAGTAGTTCTTCCTGGAGTGGCAGGGAACACTTGCGGGTACTCCTGCAGTAATGCCGAAAACTCCTGCCTTTCCTCGGGAGCTAGATGAGAAAGCTTAGTCTGGAGATCATTCATGATATCAGGATTCTTCCCCAAACTATCACTCAGGCTCATGCTGCATGGGAGAACTTCACTTGCAGACTCGGGTGGAACAGCTACAGTGCAGACTGGATTATTTTCGTCCCGCCTGTGATATAACTTTAGCATGTTGATGTGACATAGTTGCTTGTTCTTTCTACGATCTGGTGTGGCGATGACATAGTTGACATCACTGAGTTTCTTCTCCACGAAATAAGGACCACTAAACTTGACTTGAAGAGGTTGCCCATGAACTGGTAGCAGAATCAAAACCTGATCTCCTGGTTGAAAGTGGCGTAACCTGGACCTCTTCTCATACCAAGTCTTCATCTTCTCCTGAGCAGCTCCTAAATTCTCTCTCACCAGCTGTAAAGCAGTGGACAGCCGTTCTTTGAACTTCATCACATACTCCAGCAGGTTGACGTCATCTTCCTCCGACAGCCAGCATTCCTTGAGTAACTTAAGGGGTCCTCTTACTTCATGGCCAAACAGTAGTTCAAAAGGTGAGAAGCCCAGTGATTCATTTGGAGATTCTCTTGCGGCAAACACAACGAATGGAAGACCTTTATCCCAGTCTTTCTGATGTTCCAAACAGTATTTCTTGAGCATCGATTTGAGTGTTTGATGATATCTCTCCAACGCTCCTTGGGTCTGGGGATGGTAAGCTGAAGACGTGATCTGGGTGATGCCCAACTCTTTCAGAGACTGCTTGAAAACATTCGACATGAAATTACTTCCCGGTCTGACTGTACCTCCTTGGGCAGACCAAACTTTGTGAAGAACCCTAGCATTTCCTTAACCACGTTCTTTGCTGAGATATTTCTAAGTGGAATGGCTTCAGGATAACGAGTAGCCATATCAATCATGGTCAACACATAAGAAAATCCTGAAGAAGTCTTAGGAAGAGGGCCCACAATATCCACCAACACACGGGTGAAAGGCGCTTCAAAAGGAGGAATGGGAACTAGAGGTGCAACCTTTTCGGTCTGATTACACTTCCCAACAACTTGACAGGTGTGACAAGACTTACAATACCAGGAAACATCCCTGAAGATACCTGGCCAGTAGAAGTGTTTCAAAATGCGTGCCACAGTCTTCCTCACTCCAAGGTGTCCTGCCAAACTGGAATCATGAGCCACTCTAATGATATCCTGCCTACAAACACGAGGGATGACAACTTGATGTACAACCTCCCATTCACAGTCGGCTGATGCTGTTGGGGGTCTCCACTTCCTCATAAGTACTCCTGACTTTACATAATAACAAGTAGAAGCACCGGCTGACTCTTCCTCACTGCAAGCAGAGTTAGCTAGACCTTTCAACTCGGGGTCAGCAACCTGCAACTCAACCAACTCTTGACGAGACAAATTATGAACACTACGGGGTACTGCCTCATCTGGTGAGTGGTCCAAATTAGCAAGAAAAGTGTCAGCTAGGATAACATCATCATCATCATTATCCTCTAAATCACCAGTAACTTTAGACTTAGCCCTAGTGACAGCACATGCAGGGAACACATCAGGGACATCACAATCCTGGGACGCAGCCACTGGCTCACTAGACAACTGAGGAGCTGGACACACTTGACTTCCACCAATATCATTTCCAAGTAAGAAAGTTACACCTGACATTGGGAGTGTCTCAACCAACCCAACCATAACGGAACCATTAACAAAACCAGACTCTAAATTCACTCTGCACAGAGGGACAGAGAAGTAATTATTCCCTGCACCTTGTAAGATTACAGTTTCATCAGAGGAATTAACATTAGAGCCTAGAACACTGGTCAGCATAAGGGATTGGCAAGCACCTGTGTCACGATATATTTTAACTGATTTCCTGTCATTACTGTCCAGAGGACTGACAAAACCATCAGACAGGAAATTAGCACATGAACTCTTGAGAGTGTCACCCACGTTACTGCTCAAAAGAGGAGCCTCATCATGAGAATTTAAGTTACCCCTCAAAGCAGGTTCAGTTAACTCAGTTAAAGAATTCTGGGAACTCTCAAGGGTGGACACTAGACCAATTGACTGAATATTTAAAGACTCCTTTTTGTTCACATCACGCTGTCTCCTGAAACATTTCTCCGTAGTATGACCAAGCTTACTACAATAAGTACATTTACTTTTCTGAAATCTAGAGGTGAAGCTGGTATTTACTTCCTGAGAAACATCATCTTTATTCTCTTTCCTGTTACCTGTACTCTGAGTAGAGGCAACGTACTTACTCTCAGCTTTCCCTTTTTCTTTAGAATATCTCTTGTGAGTGAGAACATATTCGTCAGCTAAAACTGCAGCATCAGACAAATGATCTATTCTTTTCTCATCAAGATATAGGCTTACATCTTTATAAATACACCTCTTGAAGTCCTCCAGCAAAATCATCTGCTTAAATTTACCAAAATCAGAACCCACATTCTTAGAATTTAACCACTGCTCTAACAGATCTTCTTTGATTTTTGCATACTCAACATGGGATTGCTTATCTTGCTTGTAAGTTGTCCTAAATTTTACTCTATAGGCTTCAGGAACAAGCTCATAGGCTTTAAGAATCAAGCTCTTAACTACATCATAATTATCAGATTGATCCTGAGGCAAAGATGCATAAGTTACTTGAGCTTTACCGGTGAGAACAGTTTGAAGGAGTACTGGCCAATACTCCTTGGGCCAATTAAAACCTGTAGCTACCCTCTCAAACAACTGAAAATACTTAGTTAAATCAGATTCATTAAAAGGAGGGACAAGTTTAACATTTTTAGCCACATCAAAATCATCAGAGCTAGATGATCCAGTTCCACCTTGTTTCATGCGATACTCATGGTCTGCCTGAATCCTAGCAAGTTCAGTTTGTGCCTGAGCCTGTACCTGTGCCTCTTGAATACGAGCATTTGCCTCCTTAACATCAGCCTCCTTAGCACGTGCTTGAAATTCGCTTCCTTCACACGAGCCTCCTGCAGGGCTAGCTGTAACTTAGCTAATTCAATCTGCGTTTGCTCATTTGGAGGAGTTACATTAAACAAGCTTTCATTAATCATGTCAACAATTTGATCTTTAGAATGATGAGAGCGAACAGCAATTCCCAATTGTTGAGCAACAAGCTTAAGTTCATTCTTTGTTCTGTTTTCTACATCACACACTATTTGCACATTTGACAAAAAATCTTTGGCTTCATCAAGTGTAGTAATAGTAGACATCATGAATAAGTAACAGTCACAAAATATCAAGCAATATCCTTATGATAATATCCTGAATATCCTGATGAGAGGTCGCCAAATTTATGTTACGGAACAGAGAAAGATAATGTACACTCCAAGTGAGAATACTAAAAATCACTACTGTCCCGTAAAGCTCCAGGTTCAAAACAAAAGAGTTAGGTAAAATTACAAGTTAAAGTTTAATGCTCAAACTAACAACAAAACATTCAGGACTCATAAGGATAATGTAATGGCAAAAACAGGTTAAATATATGGTTAACTGCAATAGCCTCTATTAACACGAAATTACCATGAGTAAATTTATCTAAGTCAGCCCTGATGAAATGAAAAACACTGGGTAATGCTCAGTTAATGCAAGGTAAATAATTACAGATACAAACTATTATTACCACTGGCTGACAAAATGAATTCTACACAATTTACAAAAACCTTCCAGGCCCAAGAATTAACCTTATGCTATACAGTACAAGAACAAAATGCAATAACACTTATACTCTAATCACACAGCTGCTAGATGGTTGGAGACTTCCTGAGAAATTCACAATAATGATAACTGTACAGGGGAGGACAGAGATGTGAACAAAATGAGGAGCAGATCTAAGTGGCAATGATGCGGAGACTGAGCTCATTATATAGGGGCCAGCAGAGCTTGATACAACTTGTAACAAGGACGCGCAAATGAAGCCATGGGGACAAAGAGATAAAAATCCCGCACTGAACAACAGAAAGGACGACTTACTCTACTATAACGGTAGAAGGGGGGGACTGACGCAGAACACGCTCGTGATCAAACATGCAGCATACTATGCGTTAAAATTACACAAAGGATGATGAAATCATAGGCTATGTAACACCTCCCCACAAAGAAAAAGAAATTTACAAAGGAAATTTCTTATTCCTTTAAAACAATCTGTATATATCATATATCATGTTACAAAACATGAAATCTCCCTAGCACGTTCAGTCATAGGTACTTGCCAGTATCCCTTTAACAAATCAAACTTACTTATGTACCTAGCCTTTCCGATCTTGTCTATGCAATCTTCCACGCGAGGGAGAGGGTAAGTGTCTGTTTTGGTTATCTGATTAACACGTCTGTAGTCAATGCAAAGCCGCTGTGACCCACCTGGCTTAGGGACTAGAGTGACAGGAGAACTCCACTCGCTCTGACAGGGCTCAATCATCTTGTGGTCCAACAGGTAGCCAAGCTCCTTCTGGATGAGAGGAACTTTCACTGGGTTCACACGGTAAGGAGGCAATTTAATTGGCTTTGCGTCTCCAACATCGACATCATGCATCAACACAGTAGTTCTTCCTGGAGTGGCAGGGAACACTTGCGGGTACTCCTGCAGTAATGCCGAAAACTCCTGCCTTTCCTCGGGAGCTAGATGAGAAAGCTTAGTCTGGAGATCATTCATGATATCAGGATTCTTCCCCAAACTATCACTCAGGCTCATGCTGCATGGGAGAACTTCACTTGCAGACTCGGGTGGAACAGCTACAGTGCAGACTGGATTATTTTCGTCCCGCCTGTGATATAACTTTAGCATGTTGATGTGACATAGTTGCTTGTTCTTTCTACGATCTGGTGTGGCGATGACATAGTTGACATCACTGAGTTTCTTCTCCACGAAATAAGGACCACTAAACTTGACTTGAAGAGGTTGCCCATGAACTGGTAGCAGAATCAAAACCTGATCTCCTGGTTGAAAGTGGCGTAACCTGGACCTCTTCTCATACCAAGTCTTCATCTTCTCCTGAGCAGCTCCTAAATTCTCTCTCACCAGCTGTAAAGCAGTGGACAGCCGTTCTTTGAACTTCATCACATACTCCAGCAGGTTGACGTCATCTTCCTCCGACAGCCAGCATTCCTTGAGTAACTTAAGGGGTCCTCTTACTTCATGGCCAAACAGTAGTTCAAAAGGTGAGAAGCCCAGTGATTCATTTGGAGATTCTCTTGCGGCAAACACAACGAATGGAAGACCTTTATCCCAGTCTTTCTGATGTTCCAAACAGTATTTCTTGAGCATCGATTTGAGTGTTTGATGATATCTCTCCAACGCTCCTTGGGTCTGGGGATGGTAAGCTGAAGACGTGATCTGGGTGATGCCCAACTCTTTCAGAGACTGCTTGAAAACATTCGACATGAAATTACTTCCCGGTCTGACTGTACCTCCTTGGGCAGACCAAACTTTGTGAAGAACCCTAGCATTTCCTTAACCACGTTCTTTGCTGAGATATTTCTAAGTGGAATGGCTTCAGGATAACGAGTAGCCATATCAATCATGGTCAACACATAAGAAAATCCTGAAGAAGTCTTAGGAAGAGGGCCCACAATATCCACCAACACACGGGTGAAAGGCGCTTCAAAAGGAGGAATGGGAACTAGAGGTGCAACCTTTTCGGTCTGATTACACTTCCCAACAACTTGACAGGTGTGACAAGACTTACAATACCAGGAAACATCCCTGAAGATACCTGGCCAGTAGAAGTGTTTCAAAATGCGTGCCACAGTCTTCCTCACTCCAAGGTGTCCTGCCAAACTGGAATCATGAGCCACTCTAATGATATCCTGCCTACAAACACGAGGGATGACAACTTGATGTACAACCTCCCATTCACAGTCGGCTGATGCTGTTGGGGGTCTCCACTTCCTCATAAGTACTCCTGACTTTACATAATAACAAGTAGAAGCACCGGCTGACTCTTCCTCACTGCAAGCAGAGTTAGCTAGACCTTTCAACTCGGGGTCAGCAACCTGCAACTCAACCAACTCTTGACGAGACAAATTATGAACACTACGGGGTACTGCCTCATCTGGTGAGTGGTCCAAATTAGCAAGAAAAGTGTCAGCTAGGATAACATCATCATCATCATTATCCTCTAAATCACCAGTAACTTTAGACTTAGCCCTAGTGACAGCACATGCAGGGAACACATCAGGGACATCACAATCCTGGGACGCAGCCACTGGCTCACTAGACAACTGAGGAGCTGGACACACTTGACTTCCACCAATATCATTTCCAAGTAAGAAAGTTACACCTGACATTGGGAGTGTCTCAACCAACCCAACCATAACGGAACCATTAACAAAACCAGACTCTAAATTCACTCTGCACAGAGGGACAGAGAAGTAATTATTCCCTGCACCTTGTAAGATTACAGTTTCATCAGAGGAATTAACATTAGAGCCTAGAACACTGGTCAGCATAAGGGATTGGCAAGCACCTGTGTCACGATATATTTTAACTGATTTCCTGTCATTACTGTCCAGAGGACTGACAAAACCATCAGACAGGAAATTAGCACATGAACTCTTGAGAGTGTCACCCACGTTACTGCTCAAAAGAGGAGCCTCATCATGAGAATTTAAGTTACCCCTCAAAGCAGGTTCAGTTAACTCAGTTAAAGAATTCTGGGAACTCTCAAGGGTGGACACTAGACCAATTGACTGAATATTTAAAGACTCCTTTTTGTTCACATCACGCTGTCTCCTGAAACATTTCTCCGTAGTATGACCAAGCTTACTACAATAAGTACATTTACTTTTCTGAAATCTAGAGGTGAAGCTGGTATTTACTTCCTGAGAAACATCATCTTTATTCTCTTTCCTGTTACCTGTACTCTGAGTAGAGGCAACGTACTTACTCTCAGCTTTCCCTTTTTCTTTAGAATATCTCTTGTGAGTGAGAACATATTCGTCAGCTAAAACTGCAGCATCAGACAAATGATCTATTCTTTTCTCATCAAGATATAGGCTTACATCTTTATAAATACACCTCTTGAAGTCCTCCAGCAAAATCATCTGCTTAAATTTACCAAAATCAGAACCCACATTCTTAGAATTTAACCACTGCTCTAACAGATCTTCTTTGATTTTTGCATACTCAACATGGGATTGCTTATCTTGCTTGTAAGTTGTCCTAAATTTTACTCTATAGGCTTCAGGAACAAGCTCATAGGCTTTAAGAATCAAGCTCTTAACTACATCATAATTATCAGATTGATCCTGAGGCAAAGATGCATAAGTTACTTGAGCTTTACCGGTGAGAACAGTTTGAAGGAGTACTGGCCAATACTCCTTGGGCCAATTAAAACCTGTAGCTACCCTCTCAAACAACTGAAAATACTTAGTTAAATCAGATTCATTAAAAGGAGGGACAAGTTTAACATTTTTAGCCACATCAAAATCATCAGAGCTAGATGATCCAGTTCCACCTTGTTTCATGCGATACTCATGGTCTGCCTGAATCCTAGCAAGTTCAGTTTGTGCCTGAGCCTGTACCTGTGCCTCTTGAATACGAGCATTTGCCTCCTTAACATCAGCCTCCTTAGCACGTGCTTGAAATTCGCTTCCTTCACACGAGCCTCCTGCAGGGCTAGCTGTAACTTAGCTAATTCAATCTGCGTTTGCTCATTTGGAGGAGTTACATTAAACAAGCTTTCATTAATCATGTCAACAATTTGATCTTTAGAATGATGAGAGCGAACAGCAATTCCCAATTGTTGAGCAACAAGCTTAAGTTCATTCTTTGTTCTGTTTTCTACATCACACACTATTTGCACATTTGACAAAAAATCTTTGGCTTCATCAAGTGTAGTAATAGTAGACATCATGAATAAGTAACAGTCACAAAATATCAAGCAATATCCTTATGATAATATCCTGAATATCCTGATGAGAGGTCGCCAAATTTATGTTACGGAACAGAGAAAGATAATGTACACTCCAAGTGAGAATACTAAAAATCACTACTGTCCCGTAAAGCTCCAGGTTCAAAACAAAAGAGTTAGGTAAAATTACAAGTTAAAGTTTAATGCTCAAACTAACAACAAAACATTCAGGACTCATAAGGATAATGTAATGGCAAAAACAGGTTAAATATATGGTTAACTGCAATAGCCTCTATTAACACGAAATTACCATGAGTAAATTTATCTAAGTCAGCCCTGATGAAATGAAAAACACTGGGTAATGCTCAGCTAATGCAAGGTAAATAATTACAGATACAAACTATTATTACCACTGGCTGACAAAATGAATTCTACACAATTTACAAAAACCTTCCAGGCCCAAGAATTAACCTTATGCTATACAGTACAAGAACAAAATGCAATAACACTTATACTCTAATCACACAGCTGCTAGATGGTTGGAGACTTCCTGAGAAATTCACAATAATGATAACTGTACAGGGGAGGACAGAGATGTGAACAAAATGAGGAGCAGATCTAAGTGGCAATGATGCGGAGACTGAGCTCATTATATAGGGGCCAGCAGAGCTTGATACAACTTGTAACAAGGACGCGCAAATGAAGCCATGGGGACAAAGAGATAAAAATCCCGCACTGAACAACAGAAAGGACGACTTACTCTACTATAACGGTAGAAGGGGGGGACTGACGCAGAACACGCTCGTGATCAAACATGCAGCATACTATGCGTTAAAATTACACAAAGGATGATGAAATCATAGGCTATGTAACACCTCCCCACAAAGAAAAAAGAAATTTACAAAGAAAATTTCTTATTCCTTTAAAACAATCTGTATATATCATATATCATGTTACAAAACATGAAATCTCCCTAGCACGTTCAGTCATAGGTACTTGCCAGTATCCCTTTAACAAATCAAACTTACTTATGTACCTAGCCTTTCCGATCTTGTCTATGCAATCTTCCACGCGAGGGAGAGGGTAAGTGTCTGTTTTGGTTATCTGATTAACACGTCTGTAGTCAATGCAAAGCCGCTGTGACCCACCTGGCTTAGGGACTAGAGTGACAGGAGAACTCCACTCGCTCTGACAGGGCTCAATCATCTTGTGGTCCAACAGGTAGCCAAGCTCCTTCTGGATGAGAGGAACTTTCACTGGGTTCACACGGTAAGGAGGCAATTTAATTGGCTTTGCGTCTCCAACATCGACATCATGCATCAACACAGTAGTTCTTCCTGGAGTGGCAGGGAACACTTGCGGGTACTCCTGCAGTAATGCCGAAAACTCCTGCCTTTCCTCGGGAGCTAGATGAGAAAGCTTAGTCTGGAGATCATTCATGATATCAGGATTCTTCCCCAAACTATCACTCAGGCTCATGCTGCATGGGAGAACTTCACTTGCAGACTCGGGTGGAACAGCTACAGTGCAGACTGGATTATTTTCGTCCCGCCTGTGATATAACTTTAGCATGTTGATGTGACATAGTTGCTTGTTCTTTCTACGATCTGGTGTGGCGATGACATAGTTGACATCACTGAGTTTCTTCTCCACGAAATAAGGACCACTAAACTTGACTTGAAGAGGTTGCCCATGAACTGGTAGCAGAATCAAAACCTGATCTCCTGGTTGAAAGTGGCGTAACCTGGACCTCTTCTCATACCAAGTCTTCATCTTCTCCTGAGCAGCTCCTAAATTCTCTCTCACCAGCTGTAAAGCAGTGGACAGCCGTTCTTTGAACTTCATCACATACTCCAGCAGGTTGACGTCATCTTCCTCCGACAGCCAGCATTCCTTGAGTAACTTAAGGGGTCCTCTTACTTCATGGCCAAACAGTAGTTCAAAAGGTGAGAAGCCCAGTGATTCATTTGGAGATTCTCTTGCGGCAAACACAACGAATGGAAGACCTTTATCCCAGTCTTTCTGATGTTCCAAACAGTATTTCTTGAGCATCGATTTGAGTGTTTGATGATATCTCTCCAACGCTCCTTGGGTCTGGGGATGGTAAGCTGAAGACGTGATCTGGGTGATGCCCAACTCTTTCAGAGACTGCTTGAAAACATTCGACATGAAATTACTTCCCGGTCTGACTGTACCTCCTTGGGCAGACCAAACTTTGTGAAGAACCCTAGCATTTCCTTAACCACGTTCTTTGCTGAGATATTTCTAAGTGGAATGGCTTCAGGATAACGAGTAGCCATATCAATCATGGTCAACACATAAGAAAATCCTGAAGAAGTCTTAGGAAGAGGGCCCACAATATCCACCAACACACGGGTGAAAGGCGCTTCAAAAGGAGGAATGGGAACTAGAGGTGCAACCTTTTCGGTCTGATTACACTTCCCAACAACTTGACAGGTGTGACAAGACTTACAATACCAGGAAACATCCCTGAAGATACCTGGCCAGTAGAAGTGTTTCAAAATGCGTGCCACAGTCTTCCTCACTCCAAGGTGTCCTGCCAAACTGGAATCATGAGCCACTCTAATGATATCCTGCCTACAAACACGAGGGATGACAACTTGATGTACAACCTCCCATTCACAGTCGGCTGATGCTGTTGGGGGTCTCCACTTCCTCATAAGTACTCCTGACTTTACATAATAACAAGTAGAAGCACCGGCTGACTCTTCCTCACTGCAAGCAGAGTTAGCTAGACCTTTCAACTCGGGGTCAGCAACCTGCAACTCAACCAACTCTTGACGAGACAAATTATGAACACTACGGGGTACTGCCTCATCTGGTGAGTGGTCCAAATTAGCAAGAAAAGTGTCAGCTAGGATAACATCATCATCATCATTATCCTCTAAATCACCAGTAACTTTAGACTTAGCCCTAGTGACAGCACATGCAGGGAACACATCAGGGACATCACAATCCTGGGACGCAGCCACTGGCTCACTAGACAACTGAGGAGCTGGACACACTTGACTTCCACCAATATCATTTCCAAGTAAGAAAGTTACACCTGACATTGGGAGTGTCTCAACCAACCCAACCATAACGGAACCATTAACAAAACCAGACTCTAAATTCACTCTGCACAGAGGGACAGAGAAGTAATTATTCCCTGCACCTTGTAAGATTACAGTTTCATCAGAGGAATTAACATTAGAGCCTAGAACACTGGTCAGCATAAGGGATTGGCAAGCACCTGTGTCACGATATATTTTAACTGATTTCCTGTCATTACTGTCCAGAGGACTGACAAAACCATCAGACAGGAAATTAGCACATGAACTCTTGAGAGTGTCACCCACGTTACTGCTCAAAAGAGGAGCCTCATCATGAGAATTTAAGTTACCCCTCAAAGCAGGTTCAGTTAACTCAGTTAAAGAATTCTGGGAACTCTCAAGGGTGGACACTAGACCAATTGACTGAATATTTAAAGACTCCTTTTTGTTCACATCACGCTGTCTCCTGAAACATTTCTCCGTAGTATGACCAAGCTTACTACAATAAGTACATTTACTTTTCTGAAATCTAGAGGTGAAGCTGGTATTTACTTCCTGAGAAACATCATCTTTATTCTCTTTCCTGTTACCTGTACTCTGAGTAGAGGCAACGTACTTACTCTCAGCTTTCCCTTTTTCTTTAGAATATCTCTTGTGAGTGAGAACATATTCGTCAGCTAAAACTGCAGCATCAGACAAATGATCTATTCTTTTCTCATCAAGATATAGGCTTACATCTTTATAAATACACCTCTTGAAGTCCTCCAGCAAAATCATCTGCTTAAATTTACCAAAATCAGAACCCACATTCTTAGAATTTAACCACTGCTCTAACAGATCTTCTTTGATTTTTGCATACTCAACATGGGATTGCTTATCTTGCTTGTAAGTTGTCCTAAATTTTACTCTATAGGCTTCAGGAACAAGCTCATAGGCTTTAAGAATCAAGCTCTTAACTACATCATAATTATCAGATTGATCCTGAGGCAAAGATGCATAAGTTACTTGAGCTTTACCGGTGAGAACAGTTTGAAGGAGTACTGGCCAATACTCCTTGGGCCAATTAAAACCTGTAGCTACCCTCTCAAACAACTGAAAATACTTAGTTAAATCAGATTCATTAAAAGGAGGGACAAGTTTAACATTTTTAGCCACATCAAAATCATCAGAGCTAGATGATCCAGTTCCACCTTGTTTCATGCGATACTCATGGTCTGCCTGAATCCTAGCAAGTTCAGTTTGTGCCTGAGCCTGTACCTGTGCCTCTTGAATACGAGCATTTGCCTCCTTAACATCAGCCTCCTTAGCACGTGCTTGAAATTCGCTTCCTTCACACGAGCCTCCTGCAGGGCTAGCTGTAACTTAGCTAATTCAATCTGCGTTTGCTCATTTGGAGGAGTTACATTAAACAAGCTTTCATTAATCATGTCAACAATTTGATCTTTAGAATGATGAGAGCGAACAGCAATTCCCAATTGTTGAGCAACAAGCTTAAGTTCATTCTTTGTTCTGTTTTCTACATCACACACTATTTGCACATTTGACAAAAAATCTTTGGCTTCATCAAGTGTAGTAATAGTAGACATCATGAATAAGTAACAGTCACAAAATATCAAGCAATATCCTTATGATAATATCCTGAATATCCTGATGAGAGGTCGCCAAATTTATGTTACGGAACAGAGAAAGATAATGTACACTCCAAGTGAGAATACTAAAAATCACTACTGTCCCGTAAAGCTCCAGGTTCAAAACAAAAGAGTTAGGTAAAATTACAAGTTAAAGTTTAATGCTCAAACTAACAACAAAACATTCAGGACTCATAAGGATAATGTAATGGCAAAAACAGGTTAAATATATGGTTAACTGCAATAGCCTCTATTAACACGAAATTACCATGAGTAAATTTATCTAAGTCAGCCCTGATGAAATGAAAAACACTGGGTAATGCTCAGTTAATGCAAGGTAAATAATTACAGATACAAACTATTATTACCACTGGCTGACAAAATGAATTCTACACAATTTACAAAAACCTTCCAGGCCCAAGAATTAACCTTATGCTATACAGTACAAGAACAAAATGCAATAACACTTATACTCTAATCACACAGCTGCTAGATGGTTGGAGACTTCCTCAGAAATTCACAATAATGATAACTGTACAGGGGAGGACAGAGATGTGAACAAAATGAGGAGCAGATCTAAGTGGCAATGATGCGGAGACTGAGCTCATTATATAGGGGCCAGCAGAGCTTGATACAACTTGTAACAAGGACGCGCAAATGAAGCCATGGGGACAAAGAGATAAAAATCCCGCACTGAACAACAGAAAGGACGACTTACTCTACTATAACGGTAGAAGGGGGGGACTGACGCAGAACACGCTCGTGATCAAACATGCAGCATACTATGCGTTAAAATTACACAAAGGATGATGAAATCATAGGCTATGTAACACCTCCCCACAAAGAAAAAAGAAATTTACAAAGGAAATTTCTTATTCCTTTAAAACAATCTGTATATATCATATATCATGTTACAAAACATGAAATCTCCCTAGCACGTTCAGTCATAGGTACTTGCCAGTATCCCTTTAACAAATCAAACTTACTTATGTACCTAGCCTTTCCGATCTTGTCTATGCAATCTTCCACGCGAGGGAGAGGGTAAGTGTCTGTTTTGGTTATCTGATTAACACGTCTGTAGTCAATGCAAAGCCGCTGTGACCCACCTGGCTTAGGGACTAGAGTGACAGGAGAACTCCACTCGCTCTGACAGGGCTCAATCATCTTGTGGTCCAACAGGTAGCCAAGCTCCTTCTGGATGAGAGGAACTTTCACTGGGTTCACACGGTAAGGAGGCAATTTAATTGGCTTTGCGTCTCCAACATCGACATCATGCATCAACACAGTAGTTCTTCCTGGAGTGGCAGGGAACACTTGCGGGTACTCCTGCAGTAATGCCGAAAACTCCTGCCTTTCCTCGGGAGCTAGATGAGAAAGCTTAGTCTGGAGATCATTCATGATATCAGGATTCTTCCCCAAACTATCACTCAGGCTCATGCTGCATGGGAGAACTTCACTTGCAGACTCGGGTGGAACAGCTACAGTGCAGACTGGATTATTTTCGTCCCGCCTGTGATATAACTTTAGCATGTTGATGTGACATAGTTGCTTGTTCTTTCTACGATCTGGTGTGGCGATGACATAGTTGACATCACTGAGTTTCTTCTCCACGAAATAAGGACCACTAAACTTGACTTGAAGAGGTTGCCCATGAACTGGTAGCAGAATCAAAACCTGATCTCCTGGTTGAAAGTGGCGTAACCTGGACCTCTTCTCATACCAAGTCTTCATCTTCTCCTGAGCAGCTCCTAAATTCTCTCTCACCAGCTGTAAAGCAGTGGACAGCCGTTCTTTGAACTTCATCACATACTCCAGCAGGTTGACGTCATCTTCCTCCGACAGCCAGCATTCCTTGAGTAACTTAAGGGGTCCTCTTACTTCATGGCCAAACAGTAGTTCAAAAGGTGAGAAGCCCAGTGATTCATTTGGAGATTCTCTTGCGGCAAACACAACGAATGGAAGACCTTTATCCCAGTCTTTCTGATGTTCCAAACAGTATTTCTTGAGCATCGATTTGAGTGTTTGATGATATCTCTCCAACGCTCCTTGGGTCTGGGGATGGTAAGCTGAAGACGTGATCTGGGTGATGCCCAACTCTTTCAGAGACTGCTTGAAAACATTCGACATGAAATTACTTCCCCGGTCTGACTGTACCTCCTTGGGCAGACCAAACTTTGTGAAGAACCCTAGCATTTCCTTAACCACGTTCTTTGCTGAGATATTTCTAAGTGGAATGGCTTCAGGATAACGAGTAGCCATATCAATCATGGTCAACACATAAGAAAATCCTGAAGAAGTCTTAGGAAGAGGGCCCACAATATCCACCAACACACGGGTGAAAGGCGCTTCAAAAGGAGGAATGGGAACTAGAGGTGCAACCTTTTCGGTCTGATTACACTTCCCAACAACTTGACAGGTGTGACAAGACTTACAATACCAGGAAACATCCCTGAAGATACCTGGCCAGTAGAAGTGTTTCAAAATGCGTGCCACAGTCTTCCTCACTCCAAGGTGTCCTGTCAAACTGGAATCATGAGCCACTCTAATGATATCCTGCCTACAAACACGAGGGATGACAACTTGATGTACAACCTCCCATTCACAGTCGGCTGATGCTGTTGGGGGTCTCCACTTCCTCATAAGTACTCCTGACTTTACATAATAACAAGTAGAAGCACCGGCTGACTCTTCCTCACTGCAAGCAGAGTTAGCTAGACCTTTCAACTCGGGGTCAGCAACCTGCAACTCAACCAACTCTTGACGAGACAAATTATGAACACTACGGGGTACTGCCTCATCTGGTGAGTGGTCCAAATTAGCAAGAAAAGTGTCAGCTAGGATAACATCATCATCATCATTATCCTCTAAATCACCAGTAACTTTAGACTTAGCCCTAGTGACAGCACATGCAGGGAACACATCAGGGACATCACAATCCTGGGACGCAGCCACTGGCTCACTAGACAACTGAGGAGCTGGACACACTTGACTTCCACCAATATCATTTCCAAGTAAGAAAGTTACACCTGACATTGGGAGTGTCTCAACCAACCCAACCATAACGGAACCATTAACAAAACCAGACTCTAAATTCACTCTGCACAGAGGGACAGAGAAGTAATTATTCCCTGCACCTTGTAAGATTACAGTTTCATCAGAGGAATTAACATTAGAGCCTAGAACACTGGTCAGCATAAGGGATTGGCAAGCACCTGTGTCACGATATATTTTAACTGATTTCCTGTCATTACTGTCCAGAGGACTGACAAAACCATCAGACAGGAAATTAGCACATGAACTCTTGAGAGTGTCACCCACGTTACTGCTCAAAAGAGGAGCCTCATCATGAGAATTTAAGTTACCCCTCAAAGCAGGTTCAGTTAACTCAGTTAAAGAATTCTGGGAACTCTCAAGGGTGGACACTAGACCAATTGACTGAATATTTAAAGACTCCTTTTTGTTCACATCACGCTGTCTCCTGAAACATTTCTCCGTAGTATGACCAAGCTTACTACAATAAGTACATTTACTTTTCTGAAATCTAGAGGTGAAGCTGGTATTTACTTCCTGAGAAACATCATCTTTATTCTCTTTCCTGTTACCTGTACTCTGAGTAGAGGCAACGTACTTACTCTCAGCTTTCCCTTTTTCTTTAGAATATCTCTTGTGAGTGAGAACATATTCGTCAGCTAAAACTGCAGCATCAGACAAATTATCTATTCTTTTCTCATCAAGATATAGGCTTACATCTTTATAAATACACCTCTTGAAGTCCTCCAGCAAAATCATCTGCTTAAATTTACCAAAATCAGAACCCACATTCTTAGAATTTAACCACTGCTCTAACAGATCTTCTTTGATTTTTGCATACTCAACATGGGATTGCTTATCTTGCTTGTAAGTTGTCCTAAATTTTACTCTATAGGCTTCAGGAACAAGCTCATAGGCTTTAAGAATCAAGCTCTTAACTACATCATAATTATCAGATTGATCCTGAGGCAAAGATGCATAAGTTACTTGAGCTTTACCGGTGAGAACAGTTTGAAGGAGTACTGGCCAATACTCCTTGGGCCAATTAAAACCTGTAGCTACCCTCTCAAACAACTGAAAATACTTAGTTAAATCAGATTCATTAAAAGGAGGGACAAGTTTAACATTTTTAGCCACATCAAAATCATCAGAGCTAGATGATCCAGTTCCACCTTGTTTCATGCGATACTCATGGTCTGCCTGAATCCTAGCAAGTTCAATTTGTGCCTGAGCCTGTACCTGTGCCTCTTGAATACGAGCATTTGCCTCCTTAACATCAGCCTCCTTAGCACGTGCTTGAAATTCAGCTTCCTTCACACGAGCCTCCTGCAGGGCTAGCTGTAACTTAGCTAATTCAATCTGCGTTTGCTCATTTGGAGGAGTTACATTAAACAAGCTTTCATTAATCATGTCAACAATTTGATCTTTAGAATGATGAGAGCGAACAGCAATTCCCAATTGTTGAGCAACAAGCTTAAGTTCATTCTTTGTTCTGTTTTCTACATCACACACTATTTGCACATTTGACAAAAAATCTTTGGCTTCATCAAGTGTAGTAATAGTAGACATCATGAATAAGTAACAGTCACAAAATATCAAGCAATATCCTTATGATAATATCCTGAATATCCTGATGAGAGGTCGCCAAATTTATGTTACGGAACAGAGAAAGATAATGTACACTCCAAGTGAGAATACTAAAAATCACTACTGTCCCGTAAAGCTCCAGGTTCAAAACAAAAGAGTTAGGTAAAATTACAAGTTAAAGTTTAATGCTCAAACTAACAACAAAACATTCAGGACTCATAAGGATAATGTAATGGCAAAAACAGGTTAAATATATGGTTAACTGCAATAGCCTCTATTAACACGAAATTACCATGAGTAAATTTATCTAAGTCAGCCCTGATGAAATGAAAAACACTGGGTAATGCTCAGTTAATGCAAGGTAAATAATTACAGATACAAACTATTATTACCACTGGCTGACAAAATGAATTCTACACAATTTACAAAAACCTTCCAGGCCCAAGAATTAACCTTATGCTATACAGTACAAGAACAAAATGCAATAACACTTATACTCTAATCACACAGCTGCTAGATGGTTGGAGACTTCCTGAGAAATTCACAATAATGATAACTGTACAGGGGAGGACAGAGATGTGAACAAAATGAGGAGCAGATCTAAGTGGCAATGATGCAGAGACTGAGCTCATTATATAGGGGCCAGCAGAGCTTGATACAACTTGTAACAAGGACGCGCAAATGAAGCCATGGGGACAAAGAGATGAAAATCCCGCACTGAACAACAGAAAGGACGACTTACTCTACTATAACGGTAGAAGGGGGGGACTGAGGCAGAACACGCTCGTGATCAAACATGCAGCATACTCTGAGATAAAATTACACAAAGGATGATGAAATCATAGGCTATGTAACAATATATATATATATATATATATATATATATATATATATATATATATATATATATATATATATATATATATAATTTTTTTGTATTTTTATTCTTATTATTTTTTTATATTTATATATTTTTTGACCTTTACATTATAAACAAAAATCCCTAATCTAAAGAACCTGAAACTAGTCACCTAACCGACAAATCACTAACCTTCACTAAATCCTAAAGAGACAAATACCTAAACCTACACTAATGGTAGAAAGACCTCGACCAAGAGAACACCATCGACTGTAGATATGTAATTCCTTTCTACATTACATACCTCCACTCATCACCTGGTGACTGTCAGTCGAGGCATAACCTAATGTAGGAAACATCAATATATGAAAGAGAACCAGACAAGTCAGGAACATTTCCATATACGTCAGCTGTCGGCCCTAATTAGTAACTTCAGGAACATGGTATAATGTATTTACAAAATTTATACAAAAAGTGAAGATCCTCACCCAACAGACCACCATCGACTGCAAGTGCCCAATACCTTTCCATATTACACACTTGCACTCATCAGCTCGTGACTGTTAGTCGATGAACGGGGTTTAATATAGGGGACATCAATATTAGAAATAGGTCAGTGGGAGGAGGAACTATTTCAAATATATCAACTGTCAACCCTAATTAATAGTACAATATATACATATTTACAATTGATAAAAACTAGAACCACACAGTATAAAAGTCACATCACTGTGATCATTCCGGTCTCTATCAAGAAAGCCATCAATTTATCAGTCATAACAATGTCCCCATCACCCAGGACGGTGGAAAGGGTGAAGGGAACGTCTACTGCGCCGCAGCAATTTATAAGTGAAGCGCGTTCACGAATAAATCGCCGACAGCGCAGGATGATATGACTGATAGATAACACCGCATTACAGATGTCACAGTGCGGTGGGAATCGTCCTTCCATATATGGTTTCATGTGAGTTACAATTGTGGCATTGAGCCGTAATCGTGCCAACACTTTTTCTCCCAGGCGACTGGAACGGTTGGCAGTTTCCCAGTCGCCCAAGTAAGGCTTACAAGTTGGAATATTTAGTCTGGTCCACTGACCTTGCCACAGAAGATTTATTGATTTCTTTCCGAGAGAGAGACTTGACCGTAGATCACGAGGAACGTCCCAAGTCTCGAGCTCTACAGCCCACTTTGCAAGTAAATGAGCCTGCTCTTTGCCGTAGATACGACAATGACCAGGCACCCAGATCAGCGTGAATGACTTGTTGCATGAATGCAGCTTATTAACAATGCGGCCCTGGATCTCGTGCGAGTTCGTAGTGCAAGATGGAATTGCCTGAAGGGCTGTTTTCGAGTCTGAAAATATGACAAATGAGTCATGCCTAGAACTGAGGGCATTGTCTATGGCTTTGTCAATAGCAAAATATTCGGAGGTAAACACAGATGTATGAGTTGGCAACCGATACCTGAGGGCACATTCAGTCGATCGAACACTTGCACCCACAGATTCACTCGACTTGAAGCCGTCGATGTACAAGTGGCGGGACCCCAAGTGACGAATGATGATGTTACGAAACAAGTGGTGGACCTCCGCCTCCGGCGCCTTGGCCTTTCGTGCTGGGAGCCATGTAACATCAACAGTAAAGCCGGGTGGCTCCCAAGGAGCTATATTTTTAAACACCAACTTGTCACAGTCACTGGGGTCCACACCAAGCTCCTGAGTCAGTAAGTGGAGGCGAACAGCAAGTGGCCGACGCACCCCCTGCAGATGGTCCTATTGATGCAGTGTGGTACAGGCCACATTGCCGATATTACATTTCCTATATGTTCGTATGCCGTACGAAAAGGCCATGTGGTCACGGCGAATACGGAGGGGAGGCACATTCGCTTCCACTTCCATACGAGCTACACGTGTACACAGGACGGCTCCAAGACACATTTGCAAACATTTATTCTGCAACACATCCAATCCTTTCACCGTGGCATCGGATACCGAGTCATACACCTGTGCGCCATAGTCTAGCTTTGATCGAATAACCCCGCTGCAGGGGGTCACCTCGACGTGGTGGTGGGGCTTGAAGCATGGTTGGCTGTGCCACCTACTTTGGAGGCATGACTACCTTTGTAGGGTTCGGCATTTGTCGGCCTCGTGGACCAAGCACCCCCTACATCACTGGTGGAGGAGGTCTGCTGGTGATGTTAGTCCCTGCCCATTTGCCACCTAGGGTGGGACTGTTACCTCCCCACGTGTTTGCCGTGCGTGGCGTCCCGTAATGCTGGGAGACGGGAGTCCTGGAGGTTGAGCGATGCTGCACAATGCGCCCTGCAGCTAGCAATACACCTCTTTGGTCCCTTATTTTGGCTAGACGGGCGGCCTGGTTGGGCCCAACCAGGTCAATCGGCTGGTCATGCGTTGGCTAGGGTCAAGTGGGCACTGGGGGGCCTGGTGGCTCCTATCGTCCTGGAGTCACCCTTGTCCGGGTCCCCCAGTGGTTACCTGCGTATACTCCTCTGCTACCCCTGGGGTCGTCAGTGGCTCTGTCCTTGACATATGGCCTCCCCTTGTTGGACTCCATGGTGGGTGGGGGGGTGGGGGAATGAAGATTATAGCATACCATATGGCGAATATTGATAAAAATGTTGTTGACGACACTGCCTCTGTCCCAGGACATACTTCAGATTGCACCACCCTCATAGCCACTCTGGAGCCTTTTCAGGCCCGTAGTGGCTTTCCTCCTATGCCCCAGCGTTCAACTGGGACTGGGAGGAAACCACGTCGGTTTGGTTCGGCCCTTGGGTTCAGCTCAGATGACACAGAGCCTAAGTCATTTGTCAAGTATCTAGTGCTCAGATCCTCCAGAGGTGGATCTGTGTTGGATACTGACATATTTGAATTGCACTGTTCGATTATTTCAGTTTGTGGCAGAGAACCCCGAATATCATCCCAGGGCGATGGAAGCATCCTCACTGAAGTATCGTCGCCTGACGAGAGCATGCAATTGTTGAATTTGACCTCGGTTTCTGGATTAGATGTTTCATGCACTCCACACAGTACTTTCAACCAGTGTAAAGGAGTGATCTTTTCTCGTGACCTTCTTCGATACTCAGAGGCCAGGTTGTTGGAGGAAATGCAGTCGTCAGGCGTGGTGAAGGTCGAACGTGTACAGAAGAAAATCGAAGGAATTTTGACCCCAACACCGACATTGTTCCTGACATTTGATAGGTTAATGCTACCTAAATCTGTGAAGCTGGCTTGGCTGTCACTTCCTGTGAAGCCATATGTGCCCACCCCAAGGCGGTGTTTCCACTGTCAGGGATATGGCCATGTCAGCAAATTTTGCCGTCGTGCACAAGCTGGACTTCCTGGTGTTTGTGTCTCTTGTGGTGGATCAAGCCATACCAGCGACTGTACAGGACCCATTAAATGCTATCACTGTGGAGGTCCTCATGCTGTCTTTTCAAAAAGCTGTCCAAGATACTGCCTTGAAAAGGAGATATCCATTCGTGCAAGTGAGAAGGTTCCCTTTCCAGAAGCAAAGAGGAGGGCCCAGACTCTCTTCTTTCGGCCTGGAGTTACTTATGCTTCTGTCCTTTCTGGGGCACCTGTACGTCGTTCTGTGTCTCAGAAGTTGCCACGACCCTTTACAGTGACCACTTCCCCAACTACTGATTTGACGGATGTTGTTAACCCTGGAATTACTGATAAGTGTGTGACTGATGCTCATCCACCCACTGCTCCAACTGTCTCTGCCTCCACTTCAGTGGCTGACGGTTCGTGTACTTCTGTGGTGGGGGCAGATGTACACGCTGACGAGACTCATCCCCCCTTGTCCAGTATGAATGAGGCTCCTTCTGTATCCGGCAAACGTCATCGTAATTCGTCAGAGTCCTCAGAGCCTGAAAGCCGGCCACCTAAGGTTTCTGTTGTCGAACCTTGTATCAACCTCTCTTCTGTTTCCTCTGCCTCAGAGGCTGAGAGGTCTAGCCAAATGGAAGCTGCTGCTGGTGGTTCACCTGTAGTCAGGTCCCCACCTGGGGATGGTGTTGGACAGACCGCTGATGCATCCGTTCTGAAAAGTACAATATTAACCTTGCAGGGTTCTAATTCTGTCGACTCTGTTTCCACTTCTGGAGCTTCTAATGGTAGCACTGGCCGTCCCACATCACCCAAGGCGGCCTCCAAGCATCTATCCAAACCGAATGTTATTCCACCTCAAAGGAAGAGTGTTGTAAAACTTTCCTCTTCCACGTCCTTACGTTTGCCAACGGATGTTCGACATAAAGCGCGGGTTCCTGGTGCTGGACAGTCTCTTACCAAGGGCCTTCCTAAGCATCATTCCAAATCCGCTCGCATGTCAGGAGGTGTACAGTCCCGCAATTAATCATTTTCCCCTCCACTATGGGTTCTATCATCCAGTGGAATTGTCGGGGTTTACGTGCTAACTATGAGGAACTGTGTCATTTTGTTTCTCAATATACTCTGCTATGCATGTGTATCCAGGAGACCATGGTTGGTGATACTGCTCCTACTGGTCCTTCTGGCTACAATGCTTTTTATTCTGATCTTGTGCTGGGCCAAGGTCGTCATGGAGGTGCTGCTATCTTCCTTCACCAGGATATTCCATGCAGTCATCTGGATATTTCCAGTCCCTTGCAGGCAGTTGCTGTCCGGATGTTTTTACGTCGGGAGTATACAGTTTGCAGTCTTTATCTGCCTCCTAGTGCAACTGTTGAAAGGGCGGATCTGGAACGCCTTATTCATGGCCTTCCTTCTCCCTTTCTGTTACTAGGCGATATGAATGGTCACCATCCACTATGGGGAAACAGTGAGGCCAACCTTCGGGGTGTTATGCTGGCCTCTTTAGTGGAAGATGAGGAGTTAGGCATTTTAAACGCCAATATAATGACTTATTTCCATAGCCAGACAGGATTTTTTACTGCCATTGATTTGTCCTTATGTTCAGCTGATGCTCTTTTAGATTTTAACTGGGATGTGTTGCCAGACCTGTATGGCAGCGACCATTTTCCGTTACTCTTAACTGCTAGTGCAGGTGGACCTCAGCCACGTCTTCCTCACTGGCTTCTGGATAAGGCTGACTGGCCATATTTCAGGGAATTAAGTTCCATTTCCCTTTCTGTCAATGAGTTTGGCTGTCTTACGGAGGCTGTCATATTTCAATACCGTGCTGCACTCAGCAGCCCTATTATCTATTCCAAAAACAAAGGGTCAGTTTCCTAAACGTCCGGTTCCTTGGTGGAACTCGGAATGCAGTTCCGCAGTGAGAGCCAAACGAGTCGCCTTCTCACGACTTCGTTGTCACAGTGGGGATCCTCAGTATTTGGTGGCGTATCAGAGGGCACGAGCTCATATGAGGCGGGTCTTAAAGGAGGCCAGGCGTTCGTCCTGGAAGGGTTATGTTTCCTCCATCAATTCGAGGACTTCCATCATCCAGGTGTGGAACCGGGTAAAGAAAATTTCAGGTAAATTTACTGTTCCATCCTCTCCTGTTTTATCTGCACCAGGTGAAACTGTGGCTGATTCATTTGCTGTTGCAGAATTGCTTGCTGACCATTTTGCCAGTGTGTCAAAGAAGGATGCAGATACACCTTTGGCTTGCCTCCGTCGGCGCCTAGAATCTCGTGGTCTCAGTTTTGCCTCTGCTGGTGGAGAGCCTTACAATGTTCCATTTTCAATTTTTGAACTCCAGTCAGCTCTGTCGCAGTGCCATGATTCCTCTCCTGGTTTTGATGATATTCCTTATGCCTTTTTACGCCACCTGTCTGATGAGTCCCTGTTGTTTTTGCTTTCACTGTTTAATAAGATCTGGTGTTCTGGGGAGTTTCCGGCTTGTTGGGGTGTTGCTGTAATTATCCCCATCCCCAAACCAGGTAAGGACCACCTACAGGCGACGAATTATCGGCCTATTTCTTTGACGTCTTGTATATGTAAAGTTTTGGAAAAGATGGTCAATGTTAGGCTTGTGTGGTTTTTAGAGATAGGTGACTTTTATCCCCTGCCCAGTATGGTTTTCGAAAAATGCGATCTACCTCTGATGCATTACTGTCTTTGGAATCTTCTGTCTGTGAGGCTTTTTCCACTAACCAACACCAGGTCACGGTCTTCTTTGATCTGGAAAAGGCATATGACACTGCATGGCGTCATGGCATTTTACTTTCTCTTCATGAATTTGGTCTTCGTGGGCGCTTACCTGTTTTTATTCAACAGTTTTTATCTAACCGAATTTTAAGGGTGCGAGTGGGAGGATTTCTTTCTAATACCCGAGCACTAGAAGATGGAGTACCACAGGGGAGTATCCTTAGTGTTACTCTGTTCGCTGTAGCCATTAACAGCGTCATCAGTGTACTTCCTGATGGTGTACGAGGATCACTGTATGTCGATGACCTCTCGATTTCCTTCACTGCGTCTAGAATGTCTCTGATAGAGAGGAAGTTGCGGCTGGTTCTCAATAGAATTTCTAACTGGGCAGAAACACGTGGTTTCCATTTTTCTTCAGCAAAGACAGTGGCTATACATTTTTGTCATCTTCGAGGAGTCCACCCAGACCCTGACTTGTATCTCTATGGTAGAAGAATATCCTGTGTGGAAGAGACGCGGTTTCTGGGTCTTCTGTTTGATAGAAGATTAACCTGGGTTCCTCATATTCGTTCTGTTAAGGTGGCTTGTCTTAACCCGCCCCGTCCCGACGACGTATGGGTACGTCACCACGATTTGCATTTGCCAGTCCCGGCGACGTACCAGTACGTCGTGCAATTGCAAGGTACCTAATTTGCACAATTTTCAATTTTTGCACGTGATTTTTCGTATGTATACACGGGACACCTTCCTCTATTCCTGTACAAGATACCAAGCAGGGACAATGCCTTACACTGCATAACCTCCCCCCTCCCCCCCTCATGCCATTGTCTTGGCAAAGGACCTGTTACCAGTGACCTGGCTAGTAAAGTTATTCAGGGCCAGAGTGATTCCCCAATCGATGACAATGTGGAGGACAATGTTTACATAGCATTAGAAGAAGAAACAGTCAGAAATAATGATCAGGTAGTGTGGCAAAAATAGGTCAGGTATGGTGATTAGTTAGTGAGTGAAACAATGCTTATAATGCCTTTATTACTGCTTGAAAACCAATATACTGTCATACTACATATACATTCGTATCAAGTAAATAAATAAATATCGTTTATGAGTGGATAAAATAGTTACCCTCCCATAGAACTCGTTTTCTTTGGTGCCAGCATGTTAGAAAACCCACTCAGGTAAGGAGGAACTCCTACCTGGATTGGGCACTTTAAACCTCAGGTGAGCGATTTCTCTATGAATTTTCGATGTTTCTCACCAAAAGCGAAGGTTTTAGCCAAAAAAAAAAAATCGAAAATACCTCGGGACTGGGGGATGTCAGAGGTGCGGAAAACCTCGGGACGTGACGGGTTAAAGCTTTGAGTCTTTTGAGGGTTTTAGCTCATACCTCTTGAGGTGCTGACCGTCAGACCCTCCTCCTCTTGCATAGGTCTCTTATTCTTCCTAAAGTTGAATATGGGTGTGAGGTCTACTCCCCTGCAACAGATGCCTGCCTCCGGTTGTTAAATTCTGTGCATCATGCTGGTGTTTGTCTGGCAACCGGGGCATTCAGACCATCCCCAATTTCAAGTTTGTTGGTAGATGCTGGTGTACTCCCCTTGAACTTGCAACGCCAGTTGCTAATGGTGAGGTGTTGGTATCGTCTTCACCGCATTCCAGACTCAATTTCTTGTGCCACTGTCTCACAGGATTCCCGATCTTCTGTTTTTGAGACCCGTCCTAATTTCCCAAAGCCATTTGGTTATAGGGTCCATTTGGTTACAGGGTCCGGTCTGTTATGCTAGCCCTCTCTCTCCCGAGACTGGCAATTTGTCCACATCGGATCCCAAGGGTGGGTTCTTGGCTATTCCCTCGCGTGACATTCTGTAGGTCCATTGTTGGAAAAAAGGGCTCACTTCCCTATCAGGTGTCTCTCTCTCTCTTTTTAGAACATGCCTCCATTCATGAGGGCTCTGTCCCCGTCTATACTGACGGGTCTAAGACTGATACTGGAGTAGGATTTGGTGTTGTCTTCCCTTCCTTTACTAGGGGCGGTAGCTTTCCTGACATTACTTCAGTGTATACAGCAGAACTGACTGCAATTTTGTATGCTCTTAAAATCATTTTTACTCTCCCCCAATCCGTTTTTGTGATTTATAGTGACTCGTGTAGTGCTTTGTCTGCACTGGAGTCTTTTAATGCATCCCATCCATTGGTTTTATCAATTTTAGAGTGGCTTTTTCTTCTTGGCCGCCGTGGTCGCCGTGTAGACTTCTGTTGGGTTCCTGCACATGTTGGTGTGGTGAGGAATGAGAGGGCAGATACTTTAGCTAAAGCTGCGTCTTCTCGACAGCCCCCAGATGACTACCCACTTCCTGTTTCTGATGTAACACCTTACTTGCGGTATGCAATTCGTACGTGTTGGCAGAGACACTGGGATGGTGTTTCACACAATAAACTACAAGAAACCTTTCAGAGAGTGGTTGTGCCAAGGGTTCTTCCCTCCATGTCTCGGCGACTGGAGGTGGCTCTTGCTAGGCTTCGCATTGGGCATTCTCGGCTTACACATGGGTTCCTCATGTGTGGTGAAACTCAACCGTACTGTGATGACTGCCTTGTTCCCCTTACTGTCCGTCACTTGCTGGTCGAGTGTCCGAGTCTGGGGGGCCTGCGTCAGAGGTTCCTTCATAGGCATGGGGGAGCAGATGGTGCCTACTGTTTGTCCTCGATGCTTGGTGAGGCCTCTAACGATTTTACTGATGTTTTTTAGTTTTCTTCAGGAGGCGGGCCTCCTTCCACTTTTATAAGTAATTGTTATTTTATAAATTATTCTTTTATTATTTTTAGTGTTTTATTCCTACTAACAGATAGTAACTTTATTTTGAATAGGCACTTTTTATTTTGCCGTGTCTTCTACTTCGTCATCCGGCGGCATATGACCCTGGCAGTTGCGCCGCCAGATTGTAATTATTTTCAATCAATCCAATCCAATCCAATCGATCGAATAGGGGACTTATACACCATTAATAATGATTTTCTGTCGCATCCCATGTAGTCCCCACTAGGTACTTGATGATATTTAACGGTTTATCACAAGCAAGCGAAGTATTAACATGAAGTTTAAAATTCATTCTGCGATCAAAGTGGAGACCCAAAAACTTTACACAATTTTGAAAAGGTATCGCTTGATTATCCAAAACTAAACGCAAATCGGGGACGTTACGAGTCGTAAAAACTACAGCGGCACACTAACGGCAGGAAAACTTAAATCCTCACTGCAATGCCCACTGGTGGACGGAGTCAAGGACTGCTTGAATCCGCCCAGCCGAAAATTGTGCATTACGGGAAAGTGCCATACTGCACAATCGTCAGCATAGAACGGGAATTTAAGATTCCTTGGAATGGGAGCTGATGACAGATTATCATTGATCATAATACTAAATAAAGTAGGACTAAGCACACTTCCCTGGAGCACCCCGTTTTCCTGGATAAATATATCCGATGTTACGTTCCGGGGCAATTTGACAGAGAAAGTCGTGTCCCTTTAGAAATGTGAAATAATTCATTGCCAGACGCCATGTATCCCAAACAGGGTGGCCAAGGCTTAGAGTTAACTGTTTTACAGGGAGGGGCACTAATCCTCCATCAACCCCACTTGACACGTAGGGAGAACGTTATGCCAACAGCATCTGGTGTTCCCAGGCGGTCACCCATCCAAGTATTAACCAAACCCAAAGTTGCTTCCCGTCCGATCAGCGAAGTTAAGCAATTTGAAATAAAAATAGGCAAATTTCCACTTAAACCATAAGCATAGAGCTTCATTAGTATACCGTGTCGCCATGTCATGTCATAGGCTTTATGGATGTCCAAGAAAACCCCTCTCATGAATTCTTTATTGGCAAATGCCTCTGCAATACAATGCTCCAAATTCATTAAATGATCTAGTTAACTTCTGTATTTACGGAAGCCACATTGTTGATCATTTAACAAATTCTTCGACTTTAATACAAAAAGAAGCCTATTGTTTACCATACGTTCCATGACCTTACATAGACAAGAAGTCGACACAATAGAACGAAATGAAGTGGGATTCATAAGACGACCAGCCTCTTTGGGTATCGGTATGACGTGCGCAAAGTGCCATGAGTTTGGGAACGTTCGAGACGCCCAAATCTCATTGTACAATGCTAACATCTTAATCAGGTTGTCCTGATTAAGATGCTGGATCATACCATACGTGATGGTGTCTGGTCCAGGGCTGGTGTCTTTACAGGATTTAAGGGCAAGGAGCAGTTCATCTAGTGTAAACTCTTGATTGGACGGGGAGTCTACGTCTTCTGTTGCAAAGTCTAATATCTGTAGCTAAGCTGTGCGTTTATGATGTTCAAAACGCGGATCATAATTGGCTGAGCTACTTACATGAGAAAAACTCCTGGCGAGGATGTTAGCAACGTCCACGGGCTCGTCATAGATATTATTAACCAGAAGGGTTGTGATCGGGAAATATGGGCCTATATTATTTAATATTCTTATAGTGGACCAGACTTTACGTAATGGTGTTGTATGAGTCACTGTGGACAAAAAGGACCGCCAGAAGTTACGTTTGGCCTTTCTTATTCTTCTTCTTGCCTCAGTCCGTGCCTGTTTGTATGCAATAAAATTTTTCTCAGTGGGCTGGCTATCAAAAATCCTGTATCTCCTATTGCGTTTTCTTAATGCTTGTCGGCAATCCGGCATCCACCAATGTGCTCTATGCTTCGCATGAACTGTAGAAGTCTTGGGAATAGCAGCCTCAGCTGCGTGTAATATGGATTGGGTTATATTTTCGACCTTAACATCCATTGTCTCCCCAGATAAATCTAAATTGGCGATCCTTGAGAAGGATCCTCAATCTGCTTTCTTACCAGTACGATCATCTACACGAGTCGCTCTACCATCGTTCAGAAGACAGTGGTTGGACTGTAGGATTAAGTCGGCTACTTGCTCCCCACGACCATCAATCCTCAAGCTATCCCATTAATAATGATGGGCGTTAAAATCGCCCAACACTAACTTATTCCCAGGCAGATATTCAACTAGTGAATTTAAAGCATCACTATCAGTGGGGCCATGTGGAGGACAGTACAGAGATCAAATAGACAGATACATGTTATTAAATTTTACTCTGCACGCGACCGCTTCCAGAGTAGAATTTAGAATCACTTCCGTTTGTGGGTGTGATTTGTGTGTGTATATGGTGACTCCGTGACCTTCATATCTTCTATTCAAGTGGTAGTGTTTTAACTGTGGAGGATTAGGGTGATCCTCCAGGCGCGTCTC
Source organism: Coenobita brevimanus (assembly GCF_032717465.1). NCBI lineage: Eukaryota > Metazoa > Arthropoda > Malacostraca > Decapoda > Coenobitidae > Coenobita > Coenobita brevimanus. Next base: position 9,628,707 of record NC_137035.1, on the reverse strand, counting down.
CTGTAAACAAATAACGTTTGTCCTGTGTATTGACAGCAAAATTGCTATATTTGGTAACTTATTCCCGACACCTCTGTAATTCCACTGTAATAGAGTCAATGCTGCTGTTTAAGACTTTCGTTGGGGGCCAGTGTGCTTCGTCTTTTTTTTGTCACCCGCCAGAATGCGAATGACTACCGGGGGACCTATCCCGGTGCTTGTTGATGGAAACCTCCATATTTTCATCAATAACTAGGTTCCCAGCCTCCCCCGAGGAAGAGCTAACCTTTCTCTCCCTCGCTGGAGTAGTAACCGGAAGGACATGAGGACGTGACTGTTTCGTGAGGGTGGTCATGTTATTCTTAGTAGGCTTGTCAGGCTTCGCTTTAGGCCGTACTGATGGAGAGGCAGCAGCAGCCTGAGAATAAGTTGAAGCCTTAGGGATGTCAGTGAGAGAGTTGGAACAGACAGGAGGTCGAGATGGAGATGTACTGTGAGTGGCAGGAGTGAGAAGGACAGAATCAGTCTGCTTCTCTACAGAGCACATCACAGGACGGGACATTACCGCCGAAGCATAGGACCTATTCGGCATGGGAGTTGCATGCAACATTTTATGACAATCCAAGCCTGGGGTGGGATGTTCAAAACATCGTAACGGCTGCTAAGATCATTGTAGCAGGTACGATAATCATAGCGTGCTCATAAGCCACTAAGGTGTATGTTCAAACAAATTTTACGATGCTCCATCCGCCATATTTGCTCATAGCGCAACGATTTCTGACAAGCACCCTTATGCTGATCGTAGGGTAGCACAGTGGATGTTTCTCTAACAAACTCTATCAAGTGATGCTGAGTTTGTTTATTTACCGTTTTCTGTGAACGAAGATGGAGTTACAAGTGGTTTTACAGGTAGAACTGGCAGTACGAAGAGAGATGAGACGTGAAGGGAACTACAGAGACAGACTGAATCCATTTGCTTACAGTGCCGAACATTTGTTGAGATTCTATAGGTTTCGCAGACAAGAACTCCATCATTGGTGTGCAAGAGCTGAACCACTAGTTGGACCAGCGACAAGAAGATCCCATGTTATGCCATGTCATTTGCAAGTGTTAATGACATTCAGATTTTATGCAAGCGGCTCATTTCAGAGTGTGTTGGCAGACACATTCGGCTTAACACAGGGATTTGTGCGCAGAATAATTAACAGTGACACGTGTGTTGTGCAGAATATATCTTAGGGAAGTTAAGATGCCAAGAGGTAAGCAAAGAAGGGGAATCTACTGCTTACACCTGTAAAAATGCAGACCGATGCACTGTTCATTAAAACATGGTTTAACTCTGTGAGAGTTAATACAGTCTAAAGCCAATGATATATTGTTTATTCAAGTAAAAGGGTCTCAGTGTGCATCTCGATATTTTCAAAATTATCAATGTTTCATTAATATCTTGTCCCATGCCGCTTGTCTCCTGTCAGCAGTCACTTTGACGCTAAACCTTTCCCTCAGCACTGTCTGTCTGTTGAGCCAACCCTGTATTAGCGCCATCATCTCCTCATCTGTAAAATTTGCTCGACAAATTCGTTTGGTGGGGGGCTAGTCACTTGTCATTTCTCAAATGTCTTGGGATGAATACCGTAGTTGCTTGAGTGATGTAAGGGGCTGGTTCCTCAGGGTGTTGTAGGAGTACAGAGAATTATGAAGAAGGTTGATGGGGTTTTAACCCCCACGCCCACTCTTATCTTGACATTTGACCGTCTTACCTTGCCGGAGGTTATCACTGCTGCGTGATGGAAGCTAAAGGTTAAACCTTATGTTCCCCGACCTAGAAGATGCTATTATTGTCAAAGATTTGGTCACGTCCGCCTTTCTTGCAGGCGGGAAGCGTCTGGCCTTCCTGAGGTCTGTGGAAATTGTGGTGGAATTTCTCATGGTATAGATGATTGTTCTCAACCCTCTAAATGTTTGAACAGTGGAGGAGCACATGCAGCCTCCTCAAGGGATTGCGAAGTATACAAATATGAATACGAGATCATTTCTGTCCGAACAAAGGAGAAAATTTCCTTTTCTGAGGCAAAGGCCAGGGTAAGGGAGCGGTTCATTCGCCCTAGGGTTACCTTTGCTGCTGCGTTGTCTTGCCATAAAGCTACCCGGCAGGTGCCCCTGCCATCACACAATGCCCCATCAAATTCTCGGGGTTCTACTTCCCGGCCTTCTTGCCCGGGGGGTTCCACTGAGGGAGTGCAGCCTGGAAGCAGATGTGCTTCCTCCAGGGAGGTGCCTCCTGTCTCTGGGGGTGTCCCCTCTGCCGTGGTTCTTCCAGCGTCTGGGAGTGCCTCCCCAATCCCAGTTCCTCCGGTTCCTCCTGTGACAAACACCCGTGTCGATGCTACACTTTTCTTTGACACATCCAAAACTCCCAATGTCCTTCCTGTGCATCCTTGTCCTGACATATCCAAAAAAAACAGCGTCTCTCATACTTCTGTATCAGCTGCTACTTCCGTACCAACTGCTGCTCCTGACCATCTGCCCGCTCTGCTACTGTTGCTCACTCTTCTTTACAGTGTGGCACTATAGTTTCTAATGCTTTAAGTTCTGGTGCAGAGATGGAGGTTGCATCTGCCAACCTCAAACGAGTGAGGAGTGAGGAGTTTTTGGGTGACTCCCCTCTTTCTAAGATTCAAACTTTTGTACCACATGAGGATTCTGAGGGGGCTCTTCACTCGATAACCCACCCAGTGATGGCGTCTAAGTCTGTGGGTGTTCATGATGGCCCTTCTAGGATTCCCGTCCCTGCCTCTTCCTCAGGTGTGGTGGGGCCTGGGTCCTTAGATACTCATAGAGCTCAGTCGCTTGCTACCTCTGATCCATCACCCAGCGGCCAACCTTTGGATGATTTGGTTGGGGGGGGGGTTCGGTTGGCCCCGAGGTGCCAGCTGAACCCTCACATGGGTGTGCGGATGGGGCACATGGGTCTTCCAAGAAAGTCTCTGTGCTTCAGACTGATTCTGTCAATGGGCGGGACATGTCTCGGGGTAAGGGTACTTCCACCCATGGAAACTCTAAATCTTCATTGCCTTCTCGGTTGGTGAGGCAGAGCTCCACGCCTAGGAAGAAGGGCTTTCACTCCCTTCCCAACGAGGTTGCTACATAGCTTTCTAAGTTCATAATATTTAATACTAATCACTATGGCTCAATCGGTACCAATCTGTCTTCAGTGGAACTGTAGAGGTGCCATGGCAAATTGGGAGGAATTGCAGTTATTACTCTCTGCTCTGAACCCACTATGTGTGTGTCTTCAGGAGACAATGGTGGGGGACAGACAGTTCCCTTTCATTAGGGGGTATAAGTCCTTCCATGCATCTCCTTCTGGTGGTCACAGCCGTGGATGTGCAATTTTGTGCCGTTCTGATGTCCCCTTTATTTCCTTTGAGATTCAGTCCCCCTTTCAAGTTCTAGCCGTACAGATGCACGTTGGGAGGTGCTATACCATCTGTTGTCTGTACCTTCCACCTTCCATTCCTGTTATACGTACTGATCTAGAAACCCTTATCAGCCAACTTCCACCCCCTTTCCTACTCCTTGGTGACCTTAATGGCCGCCATCCTTTGTGGGGTGACTCACTTTCAAATACCCGGGGTGATCTACTTGCCTCTTTGGTTGGGGATTTAGATTTGGTTTCCTAAATGATGGAAGGTCGACCCATTTTCATGTTCAGACTGGCACATATTCTGTCATTGACCTTACCATCTCCTCCTCTAACTGTGCCCTTGATTTTTCTTGGGAGGTTTTGGATGATCTACATGGTAGTGACCATTATCCTGTAGTGGTCCAGCCTACTCGCTCTAGTTCCTGTAGCCCGTCTGCCACGCTGGTGTCTGGACAGGGATGATTGGTCTCTCTTTGAGGAACTATGTGTATTTGAAAACAAGGTTACTGATTTTTCAACTATCGATGTTGGCAAATGTTATTTTACTAAGACCATTTTCTCAGCAGGGATTCATTGTATCCCACGGACTTCTGGTGTTTTTTCCCGGAGACCTGCGCCATGGTGGAATGATGACTGCTCCATAGCAAAGGGAACTTACAAAGTAGCTGCTCGTCGGTATTTTGCCAATCGTAATGTTGTTTTAAAAAAAATAGTGTTTCGCAAAGCACGTGCTCACTAAAAATGGGTCATGAAGAATGCTCGCCGTAACTCGTGGAGGTCGTATGTTTCCACAATTACATCTTCAACTTCAATGTCTGTGGTGTGGAAAAAGGTGCGCAAGATTTCTGGTAGGTTCTCACCCCCCTCCCCTCCAGTGTTGCGCCTTCACGGAGAACTTGTGTCTGCACCAGATGCAGTAGCCTCTGCTTTTGCAGATCAGTTTTATGCTGTCTCCACAAAGGATCCTTCTCAGCCATTTGCCACCTTTCGTAGGAATCAGGAGAGGCTGGGTCTTGACTTTCGCTCTCGTGGTGGAGAGCTGTATAATTTAGATTTCAACCTCCGTGAGCTACGTGCTACCCTTTCAGAGTGTCGTGACACTGCTCCTGGGCCTGACAATATTCCATACACTATGCTGTGTCATCTTCCGACTGATTCACTTCAGTTTTTATTGGACCTTTTTAACAGGGTTTGGAGTGATGGCTCTATTCCGAGGAGTTGGAAGTTGGGTATTGTCCTCCCCTTTCCCAAGCATGGTACAGACCATTCCCAAGTCTCCAACTATAGCCCTATCACTTTAACATCATGTGTGTGCAAGGTGTTCGAAAAGATGGTCAATGTCAGGCTTATGTGGTTTCGGGAGAAGGGTTGCTTTCTCTCTCCATCGCAGAATGGTTTCCGTAAATTACGGTGCACTTCAGACAGCCTTGTCAGGCTCGAGGCGTCAATCTGTGAAGCTTTTGCCTCCAAGCAACATCTTGTGCCTGTGTTTTTTGACCTTGAGAAGGCTTATGACACTGCCTGGTGCCATGGCATCCTCCAACAACTTCATGCCTTTGGTTTACGTGGTTGCCTGCCTGTGTTGCTTGGAGACTTCTTGACTGATCGTTTATTTCGGGTTCGTGTGGGTTCTACCCTCTCTGTGCCACTGTGCCAGGAGGAAGGTGTCCCGCAGGGGAGTGTCTTAAGTGTTTCCCTGTTTGCAGTGGCCATTAATGGTATCATTGACACTGTGCCTGCTGGGGTATCCTCATCCCTTTATGTGGATGACTTAGCTATATGGTTTTCTGGCTCCCGCATGTCTACTATTGAGCGGCAGATGCAACTTGCCTTGGACAAGATTTCTGCCTGGGCCACTTCCAAGGGTTTTCGGTTTTCCCCTTCAAAGACTGTGCCTATGCACTTCTGTAGGATGAGAGGGGTACACCCAGACCCTGATCTCCAGCTTTGTGGCAGGAGACTCCGTTGTGTGACAGAGACGAAATTCTTGGGCCTGACTTTTGATTGTCGTTTGACATAGGTCTCACACTTGGTAAATCTTAAAACATCATGTATGAAGGCTCTCAATCTATTGAGGGTTCTGTCCCATACCTCTTGGGGTGCTGATTGAAGGACACTCTTGCATTTGTTTCAGGTATTTGTAATCTCTAAGCTGTCATATGGGTGTGAGGTATATTCCTCTGCCACAGAATCAAGACTAAAAACTCTAGATGCTGTCTATCACACTGGTCTTTGCCTTGCATCTGGGGCTTTTCGGTCCTCTCCAATTCCCAGCTTATTGGTGGAAGCTGGTGTGCCTCCCTTAGATCTACTGCGTCGGTCTGTTGCAGTAAGGTGCTGGCTCCGGATTCGTTGCCTTCCAGACTCGCTTGTCTGTGAGGGTGTGATGAAACAGTTTTGTCTTTTGTGTTATAGTAGACACCCTCTCATGCCTCGTCCATTTGGCTATAGGGTTCAGGATATAATGGAGGGGTTTGGTTTGTCGGCAGTACTTGTCAGTCCTGTTTGGATCCCGAGGGTTGCGCCTTGGATATTGCCCAAGGTAACTTTCTGCAGGCCTATTGCAGGTTCAAAGGATTTTGTCACTCCTCAGTGTCTTTTAAGGTTATTTTTAGAACATTCTTCTAGTCATGGTGGTTCTGTGCCTGTGTATACTGATGGCTCTAAATCCGCATCAGGTGTTGGTTTTGGAGTGGTATTTCCCAATTTTAGCGGTGGAGGTAGTCTTCCTTTGGTTGCCTCAGTTTTTACCGCGGAGTTGTTAGCCATCATTTTAGCCTTGAAGTTGGTGTTTGTTCATTCTGACAATTATTTCACTATTTTTAGCAACTCTCAAGGGGCGCTTTTGGCCCTGGACTCTTTTAACTCTTCCCATCCCTTAGGTTTAGCTATTTTGGAGTGGCTGTTCCTCATTCGTCGTCGGGAAAAGAGAGTGGATTTTTGCTGGGTTCCCGCACATGTTGGTGTGGTGGGCAATGAGACTGTGGATGCATTGGCCAAGGCTGCGGCTACTCAACAGCCCCCAACAGAATATCCACTTCCTGCATCTGATCTAACACCTTACTTGCGGGACAGAATGCATGTGTGTTGGCAGAGATGCTGGGATGGTGTTGCTCATAATAAGCTGAAGAGGTCTTCCAGAGAGTGGTTGTGCCAAGGGTTCTCCCTTCCATGCCTCAGCGATTGGAGGTAGCTCTTGCTAGGCTTCGCATTGGGCACTCTCGGCCTACACATGGGTTCCTGATGAGTGGCGAGACTCAACCGTACTGTGATGATTGCTTTGTTCCCCTTATTGTCCGTCACTTGCTGGTCGAGTGTCCAAGTTTGGGGACCTGCGTCGGAGATTCCTCCATAGGCATACAGGGGTAGATGGTGCCTACTGTCTCTCCTCGATGCTTGGTGGAGCCCATAGCGTTTTTACTGATGTTTTTGTTTTTCTTCAGGAGGCGGGCCTCCTTCCACTTTTATAAGAAATTGTTTTCTCTTTTAACTATTCTTTTATTATTTTCAGTGTATTATTTCTAGAAAAAGTTATTAACTATGCACAATTTATTTGCCATGTGTTTTAGCTTGTTGTCCGGCGGCATATGACCTTAGCAGTTGCGCCGCCAGTTTCTACTACAATCAATCAATCAATCAATCTTGAGTGATGTAATTGCATGCTTGGATAAGTGTATTTGTTTATATTTTGAAAGTGCATTATGATTGGCTTACAATCTTTCAAGTTTATGAAATCCTCTCCTTTCACGGATCCACCTGGTGAACAAGCCTACATCTTTTGTATCCTTAATGACCTTGAGCAGCTTGTACAGCACCCTAACCGTATCCCTGACCGCCTTGGTGAGAGCTCCATCATACATGACCTATTCCTCACAACTAATCCTTCTGCTTACTCTGTTAATCTTTTCTCTCTGTTGGGCTCCTCCGATCACAACCTTATTACCTTAACCTGTCCTATCACTCCGGTACGGCCTGTAGACCCTCAAGGGAAACGTCGTCTGTGGCATTTTGGAACCGCGGACTGGGAGGCCCTCAGGCAATATTTCTTTGATTTTCCCTGGAATGATTATTGCTTCCATGGCCGTGAGGCATCTGAGTGTGCCTTGCGCATTACGGAGGTTATTCTCTTGGGCATGGAAGCATAAATTCCTTTCTCATATCCTTTGACTAACGTAAGAAAGCCTTGGTTTAATCACGCTTGTTCTAATGCTGTCCGCAACAAGGAGAGGGCCTACAAAAGGTACCGGAGCCAACCCACCCCTGAATCACATCATCTTTACGTTTCTGCCCGGAATCGTGCTAAGTCTGTTCTTCGCTCTACTAAAAGTAATTTCATCCATGCTAAATGCTCTCAACTCTCCAACTCAAATTCTTCCCGCTCCTTCTGGCACCTTGCCAAAAATCTTTCTAAAAACTTTCCCTCATCATCCTTCCCTCCTCTTTTCTACTCTGATGGTTCTGCAGCTATTTCTTCTACTGATAAAGCAGATCTCTTCGCACAGACTTTCTCCTCCAATTTCACCTTAGACGATTCCGGTGCTGTTCCTCCATCACTTCCCCCCTCTGACTTCCTCATGGCTGACATTAAAATTTCTTCAGTTGATGTATTTTCTGCCATCACTGGCCTCAGTACTAACAAGGCATATGGGCCTGATGGGGTCCCTCCTGTTGTTCTCAAGAACTGTGCTTCTGTGCTTACACCCTGCCTAGGCAAACTCTTTTGCCTTTGTCTGTCAACTGGTACCTTTCCTTCTTGCTGGAAGTTTGCTCTCATTCAGCCAGTCCCAAAGAAGGGTGACCACTCCCAACCCTCCAACTATCGTCCAATTGCTTTAACGTCCTGTATTTCAAAAGTTTTCTAGTCAATTCTCAATAGAAAAATTTTAAGGCATCTTTCCTATCACAATCTTCTTTCCGATCGTCAGTATGGGTTCCGTCAGGGACGCTCCACTGGCGATCTTCTCACCTACCTTTCAGACTCCTGGTCATCCTCCTTTCGGGACTTTGGCGAAAGCTTTGCCATTGCACTTGACATCTCAAAGGCTTTCGATCGAGTCTGGGATAAATCTTAATTTCCAAACTGCCCTCCTACGGTTTCTATTCTTCTATCTGTGCCTTCATCGCTAGCTTCCTTTCTGGTCGTTCTATAGCCGCTGTTGTAGACGGCCATCGTTCTTCTCCTAGATCTATCAACAGTAGTGTTCCTGAGGGCTCAGTCCTATCACCAACTCTCTTCCTTTTATTCATCAATGATCTTCTAAGCTGTACATCTAACCCTATCCACTCATACGCTGATGACTCCACCTTTCACCTCTCCATTCGGTTCCCGTAACGCCCATCTCAACAGTTACTTCAACAAACAAGGGATGAGGCTGTGGCACACCTAATGTCTGACTTGGCTCGTATCTATGACTGGGGTAAAAATAATATGGTTGTTTTTAATGCATCTAAGACTCAGTTCTTACACCTATCAACCCGACAAAATCTTCCACAGGTATACCCAATAATGTTTAATAATATTCAGCTTAATCCTGCATCATCCTTGAACATGCTTGGGGTTTCATTTACTCGGGACTTATCTTGGAAAGATCATATTACATCTCTTGTAAAATCTGCTTCCAAGAGATTAGGTGTACTAAGCCTACTCTGCTCTTTCTTTACCCCTGCACAATTGTTGACTCTATACAGGGGTTTTATCCGCCCCTGTGTGGAGTACAACTCTCATGTGTGGGGAGGCTCCCCACATACAGCTCTTCTCAATAGGGTGGAGGCAAAGGCTTTTCGTCTCATTAACTCTCCTCTTACTGACTCCCTTCAACCTCTGTCTCTTCGCCGCACTGTTGCATCTTTATCTCTTTTCTATCGCTACTTTAATAGTCACTGCTCCTCTGAACTGTCTGTTTGCATTCCTCCACCTCTACGACGGGCGCGTAGCACCCGTCTGGCAGCAAACTCTCATCTCTTTTCTGTCCAACTCTCTAATGCAAGAGTAAACCGTTACTCCCAGTCTTTCATTTATGCAACAGGTCAGCTTTGGAACTGTTTCCCTCTGTCTGTATTTCCTGCTGCCTATGATCTCCAGTCTTTCAAATGCAGTGTGTCCAGGCATCTCAAAATGATCGGATCTTGAATTTGGCTCTCTATTGTATTTTGTTTTTCTCTTGGAGGGAACTGTTACTGCGGGCTCATGGCCTTTGGTTCCTTCTTCCTCACATAAAAAAAAAAAAAAAGAAATAGCCCAGCGACAATCAGCTGGGTTGCATTAAGAACAATAGGAACGGAATGGAACGGGTTTTACGATCGCATCATCGTGAGCTACGAGGGTTGTCATGAACGTTACAAATTACACTTTAGCAGTTGTCGTAGCTCACGATCAAAGATGGCCACTATGAGCGAGTTACGATGATCATAGCGGCGTCTGCCAAGGATGTTTTGAACTTTTTTTTTTCCTGGCCTAACAACCATTGTGGCCAAAGCCCCTGGTTATTAAGGCCGGATATATATATGTATATACATTTAAACATATATACATATATATACACATATATATATACATACATACACACACACACACACACACACACACACACACACACTATTTCATGCATACATACAGACACACTTTCATGCAAACGTCTATATATCTATCTATAGCCAGACGCCCTAATCCCGCAAAGGGTGGCCGCAGACAAAACGCCTCCAAGTTGCTCTGCCACCCACCATTTGACTACCCTACCCCCATCTCACCCCCCCCCTCCCTCATATACCTCTCAACTCCATCCCTCCACCTCATCCTCGGTCTACCACTCCCTCTCCCTCCCTCCACCTCACCTACATACACCCATTTAGTCAGTCTTTCATTCTCCATTCTCTTCACATGTCCAAACGTACATATATATATAATAATTTTATTTTTATTTATTTTTTTGTATTTTTATTTTTTAAATTATTTCTTGGTTTTATATTTTTTATACCCTACATTATAAAGACAAACTAATCTAAAAACCCTAAAAGTAATCACCTATCAGACAAATCGCTAACCTATACTAAATCCTACAGAGACAAATAGCTAGACCTACACTAATGGTAAAAATACCTCGACTAACAGAACACCATTGACTGCAGATATGTAATGCCTTTCTACATGACATACCTGCACTCATTCCCTGGTGACTGTCAGTCGAGGCATAACCTAATATAGGGGACATCAATATATGAAAGGGAACCAGACGAGTCAGGAACATTTCCATATACATCAGCTGTCGGCCCTAATTAGAATAAATTAAGCAAAATGGTATACTGTATTTACATAATTTGTACAAAAAGTGAAAAACCTCGCCCAACAGCCCACCATCGACTGCAACTGACCAATAGGGTACATTTCTATACTGAACACTTACACTCATCAGCTGGTGACCGTCAGTCAAGGAACGGGGTTCAATGTAGGGGACATCAATATTAGAAATAGATCAGTAGGAAGGAGGAACTATTTCAAATATGTCAACCCTAATTAATAGTACAATATATACATAATTACAGTCGATAAAAAACAAAACCATATAGTACAAAAGTCACATCACTCTGATCAGTCCGGTTTCTCTCAAGAAAGCCATCCATTTATCAATCATAACAATGTCCCCATCATCCAGGATGGTGGAAAGGGTGAAGGGGACGTCTACTGCTCCGCAGTAATTTATAAGTGAAGCACGTTCATGAATAAATCGCCGACAACGAAGGATGATATGACCGATAGATAACACCGCATTACAGATGTCACAGTGCGGTGAGAAGCGTCCTTCCATATATGGTTTCATGTAAATTAAAACGGTGCAATTGAGCCGTAACCGTGCCAATACTTTTTCTTCCAGGCGACTGGGGCGGGTGCCGGTGTCCCAGTCGCCAGGTGAGGCTTACAAGTTGGAATATTTCGTCTGGTCCACTGACCTTGCCACAGAAGATTTATTGATTTCTTTCCGAGAGAGAGAGACGCGACCGTAGATCACGAGGAACGTCCCAAGTCTCCTCGAGCTCTACAGCCGACTTTGCAAGTAAGTCAGCCTGCTCATTGCCTGTAGATACGACGATGACCAGGCACCCAGATCAGAGTGAATTACTTGTTGCATGAATGCAACTTATTAACGATGCGGCCCTGGATCTGGTAAGAGTCGGTAGTGCAAGATGCAATTGCTTGAAGGGCTGATTTTGAATCCGAAATTATGACAAATGAGTCATGCCTAGAATTGAGAGCATAGTCTATGGCTTTGTCAATAGCAAAAAGTTCGGAGGTAAACACAGATGTATGACTAGGCAACCGATACCTGAGGGCACATTCAGTCGACCATACACTTGCACCCACACATTCACTCGATTTGGAGCCGCCGGTGTACAAGTGGTGGGACCCCAAGTGACGAATGGTGATGTTACGAAACAAGTGGTGGACCTCCGCCTCCAGCGCCTTTGCCTTTGTGCTGGGAGCCATGTAACATCAACAGTAAAGCCAGGCGGCTCCCAAGGCGCTATATTTTTTAACACCAACTTGTCACAGTCACTGGGGTCCACACCAAGCTCCTGAGTCAGTAAGTGGAGGCGAACGGAATGTGGCCGACGCACCCCCTGCAGAAGGTGGTGGTATTGATGCAGGGGGAGTACAGACCACATTGCCGATATTACTTTTCCTAAATGTCCTTACGTCGTAGGACAAGGCCAGGTGGTCATGGCGAATACAGAGGGGAGGCACATTCGCCTTCACTTCCATACAAGCCACACCTGTACACCGGACGGCTCCAAGACTCATTCGCAAACATTTATTCTGTAGCACATCCAATCCTTTCAACGTGGCATCGGATGCCGAGCCATACACCTGTGCGCCATAGTCTAGCTTCGATCGAATAAGGGACTTATACACCTTTAATCAAGATTTTCTCTCGGCACCCCAGGTAGTACCCGCTAGGTACTTGAGGACAATTAACGGTTTATCACAATGAGCAAGCAAAGTATTAACATGAAATTTAAAATTCATTCTTCGATCAAAATGTATTCCTAAAAATTTTACAGAATTTTGAAAAGGTACCGCCTGATTATCCAAAGTTAAGCACAAATAAGGTACGTTACGATTAGTGAAGACTACAGCGGCACACTTGTGGACGGAAAACTCAAATCCCCACTGCAAGGCCTATAGGTGGACGGAGTCAAGGGCTGCTTGAATCCGCCCAGCCGAAAATTGTGCACTACGGGAGGAGTGCCATATTGCACAATCGTCAGCATAGAGCGAGTACTTTAGATTCCTCAGGATGGGAGCTGATGACAGAATATCATTGATCATAATACTAAATAAAGTAGGAATAAGTACACTTCCCTGCAGCACCCCGTTTTCCTGGATAAATATATCCGATATTACGTTACGGGGCAATTTGACAGAGAAACTCCTATCCCTTAAGAAATTTGAAATAAAAAATTGGCAAATTTCCTCTTAAACCTTAAGCATAGAGCTTCATTAGTATACCGTGTCGCCATGTCACATCATAGGCTTTATGAATACCCAAGAACACCCCTATCATGAATTCTTTTTTGGCAAATGCCTCTACAATACAATGCTCTAAATTCATTAAACGATCTAGTGAACTTCTGTATTTACGGAAGCCACATTGCTGATCATTTAACAAATTTACCGACTCTAAAACAAAAAGAAGCCTATTGTTTACCATTCGTTCCATGACCTTACATAGACAAGAAGTCAACACAATAGGACGAAATGAAGTGGGATTCATAAGACGACCAGCCTCTTCGGGTATCGGTATGACGAGCGCAAAGTGCCATGAGTTTGGGAACGTTCGAGACGCCCAAATCTCATTGTACAATGCTAACATCTTAATCAGGTTGTCCTGATTAAGATGTTGGATCATACCATACGTGATGGTGTCTGTTCCAGGGCTGGTGTCTTTACAGGATTTAAGGGCAAGGAGCAGTTCATCTAACGTAAACTCTTGGTTGTACGGGGAGTCTACGTCTTCTGTTGCAAAGTCTAATATCTGTAGCTAAGCCGTGCGTTTATGATGTTGAAAACGCGGATCATAATTGGCTGAGCTACTTACATGAGAAAAACTCCTGGCGAGGATGTTAGCAACGTCCACGGGCACGTCATAGATGTTATTATTAACCTGCAGGGTGGTGATAGGTATGTATAGGCCTTTATTAATATTCTTATAGCGGACCAAACTTTACGTAATGGTGTAGTATGAGTCACAGTGGACACAAAGGACCGCCAGGAGTCACGTTTGGCCCGTGCCTGTTTGTATGCAATAAAATTTTTCTCAGTGGGCTGACTATCAAAAATCCGGTATCTCCTATTGCGTTTACTTAATGCTTGTCGTCAATCCGGCGCCCACCAATGTGCTCTATGCTTAGCATGAACTGTAGAAGTCTTGGGAATAGCAGCCTCAGCTGTGTGTAATATGGAAGTCGTTATATTTTCGACCTTAACATCTATGGTCTCCCCAGATATATCTATATTGGCGATCCTTGAGAAGGATCCCCAATCTTCTTTCTTATAGTTAAATTTTGTAGGTGGAGGGTCCGAAATGATGTCGCGTGTATAAGAAAGACAGATGGGTAAATGATCACTTCCCAAAGAGTCGTCTTAAGGGTCCCATGAGAAATCTTGATGTATACCAGGGGAGGCCAAAGATAAGTCAATGGCCGAAAAGTTAGCAGTACGATCATCTCCATGAGTCGCTCTACCATTGTTTAGAAGACAGAGGTTGGAGTGTAGTATTAGGTCGGCTACTTGCTCCCCACGACCATCGATTCTCAAGCTACCCCATTGATAGTGATTGGCGTTAAAGTCGCCGAACACTAACTTATTCCCAGGTAGATGTTCAACTAGTGAATTTAAAGCATCACTATCAATGGGGCCGTGTATAGGACAGTACAGAGAGCAAATAGGCAGATTCGTGTTATTAAATTTTACTCTGCACGCAACAGCCTTCCAAAGTAGAATTTAGAATCACTTCCATTTGTGGGTGTGATTTATGTGTGTATATGGCAACTCCGTGACCTTCATATCTTCTATACGAGTGGTAGTGTTTGAACTGTGGAGGATCAGGATGATCCTCCAGGCGCATCTCCTGTAAGCAAACAACGTCTGGCCTGTGTATTGACAGCAAGATTGCCATATTGTGTAACTTATTCCCGACACCTCTACAATTCCACTGTAATAGAGTGAATGCAGCGGTTTAAGATTTACGAGGGTGGCCAGTATGCTTAGTTTTTTTATGTCCCTCACGTCCAGGCGAGTGGCTACCGGGGTACCTTTCCCGGTTCTTGTTCATGGAGACTTCCATATTTTCGTCAATGATAAGGCTCCCAGACTCTACCGAGGAAGAGGTATTCTTTCTCTCCCTCGCTGGACCTGGAGCGGGAAGGACATGAGGACGTGACTGTTTAGTGAGGGTGGTCAAATTAATTTTGTCAGACTTGTCAGGCTTCTGTTTTGGCCACACTGACTGCTAAGGAGCAGCGGCAGCCTGAGAGTATGATGTAGCAACAGGGATGTCCGTAAGAGAGTTGGAACGTACAGGAGGCTTAGACTGAGAGGTAGGGCGTGGGGCATGAGGAAAGAATGTTAGGTCAGTCTGTGTCTCAACGGTGCACATCACAGGACGGGACACAACCGCCGATGCATAGGAGATTTTAGGCTTGGGAGTTGCATGCAACTCCTTCAACTTCTTCTTTGCATCGTAAAAGGAAATGCCCTCAGTTGCCTTCACTGTGCAGACCTCTTTCTCCTCCTTTCACTTGGGACAAGCCCTCGAGGAAGTGGAGTGAGCATCCTTGCAGTGAAAGCAGCACTCAGTCTCGGATGTACAGTGTTCAGCAGAGTGACCTACAGCTGCGCACTTGCCACACACGATGTTGGAAGCCCGGCAAGCTTTTTCATGGTGTCCATAGAGCTGACATTTTGAACAACGAAGGGGATTGGGGATGTACGGTCTTACATTCTCAATTTCATATCCTACTTTGACGTTTGTAGAGAAACTTTGCATAAGTGAGGACAACAGTAGCTGTCTTCGTCCCTACACATTCCTGAAAACGAGTGATGGATCTGGCATCAATGACATCCTGCTGAGCAAGTTCCTGTATGATCTCTTCCTCACTCATCACCATGAGATCCCTGCAAGTGATAACACTATTGCAGGAATTCATTGATGTTGGGATCTTGGCTTCGATATCATGACAGTGAAACTTGCTCAGCTTTAGCAAGTCTTTAACCTGAGCAGAATTGAACGTCTTTAGCTGGAGGTCACCATTTCCAAGTTTTTTAACTTGTTCCACCTCTCCAGCATAGTGGTCAATCACCTTGACAATGAAGGGATTGAGTCTGGACAGGGGAGTGGAACCCAAAGCATGCAGTGTCACGTAGGTCGCGTTTGCCACGGGAACGTCAAGTGGGGATCGAGTCTGGAGTTCATCAGTCTTGGGCCGGTCAGTCAAGGGAAGATTGTCGTCAGGACTACCTCACCCCCTGAGGGGGGGGGGAGGCAGTAGTGGCATCCGCCATAGAATCCACTCCCCCTGTGAGGGGGAAGTGGGAAGAAAGAGAAAAACAACCAAGAGACGAATTACCCGGGGAAGACACCTAGTCTGAGATTACCCTCTCAAACCACTCTCGGAAGGACGCGCCTGTGTGTATCTCGCACCCCAGAGTGATCAGTGGGAGGTACATTCCAGAGGTGAGTAAGCAAAGGCGATCTCAGTAATTAGATATAGACACCTGCTATATCTACTAAGGCCAGGGAGGAAAATTAGATTTAACCTAATTTTATTTGTCTATGTACAAAACTATTGCCGGTGTGGCAGCCCTAGAACACTAGAGAAGAGAACAGCGAATACACGTCTGAACTCCCCACGACCATAAATCAAAGTCCTGTTTTGAACTTTTTTTTTTTCCTGGCCTATCAACCATTGGTTACTAAAAGGGGTGAAAAGTTTTTATGTAAATAGTAGAGCATGTGTAAGAGTGGGAAATGCTGTGAGTGATTGGTTTCCCGTGAGAGCGGGGTTGCGACATGGATGTGTGATGTCGCCTTGGTTGTTTAATATTTACATGGATGGTGTTGTAAGGGAGGTGAACGCAAGAGTTTAGGTGGAGGTCTGAGTCTGGTGAATGTTGATGGTGGAGAGTGGAATCTGAAGCAGCTGCTGTTTGCAGATGATACCGCACTGGTGGCTGATTCAGAGGAGAGATTGAGACAGTTAGTAGAGGAGTTTGGAAGGGTGTGTGAAAGGAGGAAATTGAAAGTAAATGAGAATAAGAGTAAAGTGATGAAGTGTACGAGGTTGGTAGATGGTAGGGGGATGAATATAGTTTTGAATGGCGAATTGCTTGAGGAGGTAGAGTGTTTTAAATATCTAGGGTCACATGTTGCTGTGGATGGAAGAATAGATGCAGAAGTGAAGTTTAGAATAAATGAAGTAGGAAAGGTGCTGGGAGGAATGAAAAAAGTGTTTAGATGTCGTTCGGTTAGAATGGATGTAAAGAGAAGGCTGTATGAGCGTGTTGTGGTACCGACTGCATTATATGGGGCTGAAACATGGAATATGGGTGTAACAGAGAGGAAAAGTTTGAATGTAATGGAGATGAGGTGTCAGAGGAGTATGTGTGGAGTGACGCGTATGGATCAAGTGCGAAATGATGAAGTGCGAAGGAGAACTGGAGTTGTTCATGAGATGGCTGGTAGAGTTGAGCAGAGGGTGTTGCGATGGATTGGGCATATGGAGAGAGTGGATAATGAGCGATTGGTGCAAAAGATAACTAGATCTGATGTGAGGGGTGTAAGGCTGAGAGGAAGACCACGAATAGGATGGATGGACAGTGTGAAGAGAGCACTGGATGCGAGAGGGATGTCTGTTGAGCAAGGAAGAGTGGCTGTGCGTGACAGAAATAAATGGAGAGAAATTGTGAATGAATAAGCGATGATGCAGCCCTGAGGGGATATTCTTCCGCATTTGGTCTGATCAGCTAGTCAGGTCAGGTGCGGGTAAGGGGATGGGTCTGTTATCATGTGGCAGGGGTAAACCAGTTCTGCTGTCGGGCCCTGCTGCGGATGTCACTGATTGCATTGCGCAGTTGACCCTTGTGTGGTGTGGTGCAGTGAGGATCTGTCCGTTCTCCCCTTTGGGGCTAAGATGCGAATGAATGTGTTTAAATGGATGAGTAAATGGGGAGTGTGTCGTCCTGTCTCGCCTACCTCCCTTTCCTTGGGGGAAGCAGCCTAGGTATATAGATAGATTGAGATCATCCATTGGGGCCGAAGCCACTGGTTATTAAGGCCGGATATATATATATATATATATATATATATATATATATATATATATATATATATATATATATATATACATTTAAACATACACACACACACACACACACACACACACACACTTCCATGCATATATACAGACACACTTTCATGCACACGTACATATATATATATATATATATATATATATATATAATAATTTTAATTTAATTTTATTTTTTATTTATATTTTTAACTTTTTTCTTGGTTTTATATTTTTTATACCTTATATTATAAAGAAAAACTAATCTAAAGACCCTAAAACTAATCACCTAACAGACAAATCGCTAACCTATACTACATCCTACAGAGACAAATAGTCAAACTTACACTAATTGTAAAAATACCTCGACTAACCCTTTAACCACGGGTGTCATTCCAGAATGACAGTGACAAAACTGGACCAAACCGCGGGTGTCATTCTGGAATGATCGTGAATATTTTGAACACCGCGCGTTTTCCCAGCGCGCAAATAGTCTCACGCAAGAGTAGCTGTCGAGTTCTTTCACGCCAGCCATCCCACACCTCCCTCCTCCAACCCCGAGGGGGCCCCCCCCACCCCTGCCCTGACCCGCATCAGTCAGTATCTGTCCAGCTCTGTGCGTGATAATGGCGCTCCGTCCCGACTCATCGTCGCTCGCTTCCTCCTCTGCAATGATTAGTGCTAGTGTTCCCTCTACCTCTACACCGGTAAAGGAACTACCGACGGCGAGGCAGAAGGGGTTGAGCACTCCTGAAATTAGAACTGAGCTGGACAAAACTGTAAGTACTACTCTTGATTGTGGCAGTGAAAGTGACACACTCACAGCAAGCAGTGATGATTTGGCAGTGATTGGTGGTGAACCATTTTCCATTGATAGTGACAGTGATGAAAGTGATCTTGTTGTTTCCCCCCCACCACCCCCAACTTACTCTAGGAAAGGAAAGGCTCCTATGGGCAAATCTGGTATTGCACGTGGGAAGCGAGTGAAGCGCAGGCTCACGTCTCCCACACCAGGCCCTAGTAAGCATTTCCCATCAATTTCCCATTCCCCTAGCCCTATTGCCCTCACATCATCATCATCATCATCTGTCGTGCCCTCTCCTCAGTCTACATCATCTGAGGAGTACGAATTACCAAAGCCTGCAAAGCGAGGGAAGGCAGGCCGTGCAGGCCGTGCAGGCAGGCCTAGAACAAAGGGGATGCGTGGCAGTTGGAGGGCAAAGCCGGGCGATAAGCGAGGAGATAAGCGAGGTGATAAGCGGGGTAGAAAGGGTCAAGTTTCACCACGCACCAGGTCAGAAACCCCCCCGCCTGCCCCCCGCTCAGCTCCCTCACCCTCGCCACCCCCCCACTCACCGCCCCTGCACTCACCCCCCTCCCCGTTGCCTCCTGCCTCACCCACCTCCCGCTTGCCTCCTGCCTCACCTCCTGCCTCACCCATTGCCTCCACCTCAGCTCCTTCTCACGGGGAAACGAGTGGAATGCAACCTGCCCCTGCCACTGAACCACGCACAGGGCAAGTGGATGCATTTGTTTGGTCTGACGTTGCAGATTTTCAGCCACACAATCCACCGTTTGATATGACAAATGCTGGAATACAGCCTGCCTTCCCATGCAACGCAGGAGATGACTTTGTTGATTACTTCCTGGCCTTCATGGATGATGAAATCGTGCAGCATGTCAGCGATGAGACCAATAGGTATGCAGCTCAGTGTGCAGCAGAAGGGCTGGGACCTATTGGCTCACCAAAGCAAGTGTCGTGGTTGCCTGTCGGGATCAGAGAGCTGTATGTGTTCTTTGCACTAATGTTTTTGATGCCCCATATAAAGAGACATGAGTTGGAGGAGTACTGGCTCGTGGATGACATAACTACTATCCCAATATTCGGGAAGTATATGTCACGGGATTGGTTCCGACAGCTGCTTGGATACCTGCACTTCGCTGACAATGCAAACCCGTCCCAAACTGACCCTTTGTGGAAAGTGAGGGATTTTCTCAACAGGATTAGGGATCGATTTATGCGATTTTTCCGGCCTATGCAGAAAGTCGTCATAGACGAATCCCTGGTATTGTTCAGAGAACGTCTCAAATTCATGCAGTACATCCCCAGCAAACGCCACCGCTTTGGGATAAAGTTCTTTGTGCTGTGTGACTGTGAGACGGGGTATATCCTGGATTTTGTCATCTACTCGGCTAGCACAATGGATGTGAACAGGAAAGACCCCCTTGGCTTCTCTGGCTCCGTTGTAAAAGTGCTGATGGAGAGGTATTTTGGTGGTAATCATGTGCTGTACACAGACAATTACTACACAGCACCGAAACTCTCCAAATACCTTGCTGAACACGGCATTGGCACTGTTGGCACTGTACGGAGCTATAGGAAAGAGTGGCCTAGTTTCCCCGAAGCATCATCATCATCCAGGGGAGATGTTCACCTGAAGAAGTCAGACAAGCTTCTTGCGATCAGGTGGCATGACAAGAAGGTCGTGAATATGATCAGCACCATCCACAAGGGGGAATTGAAGAGAACTGGGAAGGTCAGCTACAGGACGGGAGAGCCAATCATGAAGCCTGATGCCGTCATTGATTATAATGTAAATATGAGACTTGTTGATAAGTCTGATATGATGATTGGCGAAATCGACTGTCTCAGGAGAAACACCCGATGGTACAGGAAGGCTTGCCTGCACATGCTCGATATGTGCATGCTCAACGCCTTCATTCTCTACAAGACACAAGTAGGGGGCATAAGGTAACCATCACTGAGACAGTTTTCCAAGACTGTCGTGCAGCAGCTAATTGCACGATTTGGTCAGGTGACGGCATTGATCCCGAGGCGACACTCTGACACACAACCTGACCGTCTTGAGTGCCGCAATTACATGAGCCGGCACCAGCTTGTGAAATTGCCTCTTACAGCAGGCGGCAGGTTGTCACAGGGCCGCTGCAGAGTATGTTCTACCACCACACGGAGGCCTAGGACGAGAAAAATGAGCACACACCAGTGCCTGGAATGCCAAGTCGCTCTATGTGTAACTCCGTGCTTTGCCGAGTACCACTCTCTGAGTAAATACTGAAAGTGACAGTGATATATAGTGATGCGACAGTGACGTGCTTTGCCAATAATTGTATAATGGATAATGTAGTAATAAGGGATATTTTGCCTAGAAAAAAAAGGAAATATTGGCCAGTATAATAAGTGATATTGTAATAAGAGAATCTGCGGCACTTGTGGAATTCTGCGGCACTTATGTAATTCTGTGATGCGCCAGTGACGCAATATAGTAATAAGTGCATTGTAAATATAATGTATATTGCCCAGATTATATGTAAAATAATATTAGAAGTTAGAAAGAATAAAAAGATCGCATGAAACGTCAGTGAGCGGGTGCCGCCGCAGTGAAGTGAGGCGCAGCCGCAGTGAAGAGCGGGCGCAGCTGCAGGGAAGTGCCTTTTACCTACCTCAGTGAACACAGAGTGGGTGTTTATCGTATGTACAGTGTTCATATATGTTTATATTACTATTATGAGAGAGTGGTTGGCATTTGGTACTGGTGTGTGGGGCGTAAAATAGTTATTTCACACCCCTCACTTCTAACGGCTCTCCCCCTCCTGTGAAAGTCAACAAAGTCATGAAACCTACATCAATGGAAAGCTGAAGGTTAGTACTTTCTAATGGTACCTTATATTTTTCTCTAGCTTTATTCTGTGCAGAGTTATTAAGGTTTAAAGGTTTGTTTACATTTGGCTGAAACCCCCGCGGGAGAGGACAGTCAGACCAAAACAATACCCGCGGTTAAAGGGCTAACAGAACACCATCGACTGCAGATATGTAATGCCTTTCTACATGATATACCTGCACTCATCGCCTGGTGACTGTCGGTCTACGCACAACCTAATATAGGGGACATCAATATATGAAAGGGAACCAGACGAGTCAGGAACATTTCCATATACGTCAGCTGTCGGCCCTAATTAGAATAACTTAAGCAAGATGGTATACTGTATTTACATAATTTGTACAAGAAGTGAAGAACCTCGGCCAACAGACCACCATCGACAGCAAGTGCCCAATACCTTTCTATATTGAACACTTACACTCATCAGCTGGTGACTGTTAGTCAAGGAACGGGGTTTAATGTAGGGGATATCAATATTAGAAATAGATCAGTGGGTGGTGGAACTATTTCAAATACGTCAACTGTCAACCCTAATTAACAGTACTATATATACATATTTACAGGTGATAAAAACTATAACCATACAGTAAAAAAGTCACATCACTCTGATAAGTCCGGTCTCTCTCAGGAAAGCCATCAATTTATCGGTCATAACAATGTCCCCATCACCCAGGATGGTGGAAAGGGTGAAGGGGACATCTGCTGCACCACGGTAATTTATAAGTGAAGCACGTTCACAAATAAATCGCCGACAGTGCAGGATGATATAACTGATACATAACACCGCATTGCAGATGTCACAGTGCGGTGGGAAGCGTCTTTCCGTATATGGTTTCATGCAAGTTAAAATGGTGGCATTAAGCCGTAGCCATGCTAATACTTTTTCCTCAAGGCAACTAGGGAGGTTGGCGGTGTCCCAGTCGCGTAAGTGCGGCTTACAAGTTGGAATATTTAGTACTGACCCTGCCACAGAAGATTCATTGATTTCTTTCCGAGAGAGAGACTCGACCGTAGATCACGAGGAACGTCCCAAGTCTCCTCGAGCTCTACAGCCGATTTTGCAAGTAAGTCAGCCTGCTCATTGCCCTAGATACGACAATGACCAGGCACCCAGTTCAGCATGAATGACTTCTTGCCCCACTGTAGGGGGTCACCTTGACGTGATGGTGGGGCTTGAAGCATGGTTGGCAGTGCCACCTACTTGGGAGGCAAGCCTACCTTTGTAGGGTTTGGCATTTGTCGGCCTTGTGGACCAAGCACCCCCTACATCATTGGTAGAGGAGGCCTACTGGTGATGTCAGTCCATGCCCATTTGCCATCTAGGGCGGGACTGTTGCCTCCCCACGTGTTTGCCGTGCGTGGCGTCCCGTAATGCTGGGAGACGGGAGTCCTGGAGGTTGAGCGATGCTGCATGGTGCGCCCTGCAGCTAGCAATACACCTCTTTGGTCCCTTATTCTGGCTAGACGGGTGGCCTGGTTGGGCCCGACCAGGTCAATCGGCTGGTCACTGGCTAGCCATTCAGGCTAGTCACCTAGTGGCTTTAGGGTCAAGCAGGCACTGGGGGACCTGGTGGCTCCTATCGTCCTGGAGTCACCCTTGTCAGGGTCCCTTGGTGGTTACCTGCGTATACTTCCCCACTACCTCTGGGGTCGCCAGTGGTGCTTTCCCTGGCATATGGCCTCCCCTTGTTGGGCTCCATGGTGGGTGGAGGGGTGGGGGAATGAAGGTGGTTATTATTATATATGGCTTCCTTCACCATTCTTACAGCTGACGACCCTGGTTCCGTCCCTGACCATCCTTCAGAGTCTCCCTCCTGTGCGCCTCATGTGCCTCTGGCTGGTGAGGCCCACATTGCCACCTTGGAACCATACCTGCCTGGTTCCAGTGGTTGGCGGTCAGTGGCCACTACAAAGAAGAAGAGCCGGCAACAGACAACAACATCTTGTGGACTCTCCCGTGAGGTCCTGCCAAGTGTCTATGAGAGGGTTGATTTCCCAAGGTACTACACCATTCGTACTTTGGATGGTCAGCCTATTGGGAATTTAGATATTTTCATGGTTCATCGGCGCATTATGTCAATCTGTGGGAGAGAGCCGAAGATTTCACCCCAGGGGGATGGTAGCCTACTAGTGGAGGTTACATCCCCTGAAGAGGGTTCCCGGCTGGCTGCCCAGTGTAAGGACCCGGATGCGCTATTTACTTGTGTCCCTCATGCTTTTTTCAATCAGAGTCGAGGTGTTGTTTTCTCAAAAGACTTACCCCGCTACAGTGAAGAGAAGCTCCTTGAAGAACTCCAGGTCCACAGGGTGGTTAAAGTGGAGAGGTTTCGGAAGAAGGTTGATGGTGTACTTACCCCAACTCCATCCTTGTTGCTGACATTCGACTGTAATGTTCTACCTTCATCCATCAAGGTGGCTTGGTTGTCCCTTAGGGTCAAACCTTTTGTACCAAACCCACGACGTTGCTACCACTGTCAGATGTACGGGCATGTTGGGCGAGTCTGTCGTCGCTTGCAACAGGGCCTCCCAGTGGTGTGTGTCAGTTGTGGAGAATCCACTCATGCAGGACAGGACTGTCCTGGACCTGTTTGTTGTTTGCACTGTGGCGAGGCACATCCTGCTTCATCTAAAGACTGTGCCCGGTTTTGCTTGGAGAAGGAGATCCTTCTCATCCGTAATCATGATAAAATAAGCTTTTCTGAGGCCAGGAGTAGAGCCATGTCATTTGTTTTCCGTAACGGAGTGTCTTATGCGTCAGTTTTGTCCGGTCATAGCCGTCCTCATCGTCCTGTCCAGCAGCAGACTCGAGTTCCTCCTGTTGTGTCAGCTCCTATGCCTTCATCTGTTGATACCATGCCAGTGCAACAATCTCCCGCACTTGCGACGGTTGCCGCTACAGTTCAAGACTCGACCTCTACATCTATGGTATCCCCTAGTAGTCATGGTGCACATTCTTCATTTGCTAAGCGTCATCGTGGTTCCTCAGAGTCTTTGAGTCTTGAAGATCCTCCAAGCAAGGTGTCGGTCGTGGAGTCCACATCCTCTGTAGTTAGTCCATCTGTGCAACAGCCCTCGGACCCTGCCTCTGGGTCTTCGGGGGCTTCTGGGGTGTCAGGTCAGTCTGGCACCTCTTCCTCCGGGGAATCGGATGTTCCTCCTCCGGTTACCTCTGAGGATCCTGTCCTGCCCCTTCCACGTTTGGAGGCCAGGACCCCAATCCCTCCTGCTCGACCTCTTGGTTCACTGGGGGCCCCGGGCAGGGTTCGGAGTAGCTCTTCCTCTCCTGCTGGGCAGCGATGGCTGTCTGTGAAGTCTCCCAACACTTCGCAGACCCCAGGCTCTCGTTCTAGCCATGCTGCTGCCCGTGGCAAGCCCCTTACTGGGCGTATCCGCATTCCCAAGAAGATTGTCTCCCAGGGTCGCTCAGTGGTTTCCACTAAGTGACCCTTTCTTTTGTGTATATAGTTCCTCCATTTTAATATTTTTAGTATTTTTTTATGGTTTTCTGTTTGTCCCTCTCCCCTGCCCCTTTTTATTTCCGTAGTTTTAATGGCTAATATTATTCAATGGAACTGCCGTGGTTTACGAGCCAACTGGGAGGGCATCCGTTGGCTTCTGGCTGAGTATTCACCTGTGTGTGTTTGCCTACAAGAGACAATGGTTGGTGATGCTGCGCCTCCCAGCCCACCTGGTTACCAGGTTTTTTATTCAGATCCTCTTCCTGGACAAGGTCATGGTGGGGGTGTGGCTATTCTAGTACGCAGTGACATACCTTTCACTGCTGTGAATCTTAACACTCCACTGCAGGCTGTTGCTCTCCAGATTTTCCTTCCCCGTCGTTATACTGTGTGCTCTTTGTACCTCCCTCCTAGTGCCACTATTGAGAGGGTTGATCTTGAAAATCTTATTCGTGCACTTCCCTCACCCTATTTCTTGCTGGCTGACATGAACAGTCATCATCCCCTGTGGGGTGGCTCCACAGCTGATGCTAGAGGTACTATGTTAGCCTCCATTGTGGAGGATGTGGACCTGTACATTTTAAATTCTGGTGAAGTTACTTACTTCCATAGTCAAACGGGTATTTTTACTTCTATTGATTTGTCTCTGTCCTCTGCAGGGGTAGCCCTGAATTTTACATGGGCTGTGTTACCAGACTTACATGGCAGTGATCACTTCCCTATTTTATTAAGATCAACACAAAGTACGCCTCGGCGTCGTCTTCCCCGCTGGCGCTTGGATAGGGCGGTCTGGCCGGTTTTTGAGGAGCTGTGTTCCCCGAACCGATGTGTGGAGGATTTTGTCAGCACTGATGCTGCTGTTGAGTATTTCACAGACTAACTACACTCGGCGGCACTGCAGAGTATTCCGAGAACAGCTGGTCACTTTCCTTGCCATCCAGTTCCCTGGTGGACTGATGAGTGTGCTTCTGCTGTTCGGGCTAAATGTGCTGCTTTCTCCCGACTTCGTCGTCACCGTGGTGACCCTGGTTACTTAGTGGCATATAGGAGAGCCCGAGCTCATGCCCGGCGGGTTATGAAGGAGGCTAGGAGGAAGTCTTGGGCATCATTTGTTTCTTCAATTTCTTCACAGACTCCTCTCACAAAAGTGTGGAAACGGGTGAGGAAGATTTCAGGGAAATTTCCTGTTCCCTCTCCTCCTTTTTTATCTCATGCAGGTGTGGTGGTGGCTCATTCTTCGTCTGTTGCCGAGATATTTGCAGCTCATTTTGCTAATGTCTCTAGGAAGGACACCTCATCCCCGTCGGCACGCCGCCGACGGCACCTGGAATCTTTGGGCATTAGTTTTCCATCTACTGCAGAGGAGTCGTATAATGTTGCTTTTTCTGCTTCTGAACTTCAGATGGCATTGTCGCAGTGTCGTGACTCGTCTCCAGGCTTGGATGATGTCCCATATGCCTTCTTACACCACTTGCCTGATGCAGGCCTTCATTTTCTGTTGTCACTGTATAACAGAATTTGGTGCAATGGTGTGTTTCTGACCTCATGGGGTGTTGCTGTGGTTCTCCCCATCCCTAAGCCGGGTAAGGATCACTTGCAGGCCACTAATTATCGCCCTATCTCACTGACATCTTGCCTTTGTAAGGTCCTCGAAAAGATGGTGAATAGTCGGCTCATGTGGTACTTAGAGAAGGGTGGTTACTTGTCTCCAGTCCAGTGTGGGTTTCGGAAGATGCGGTCGACCACAGATGCTCTCCTTTCTTTAGAATCTTCCATCTGCCAGGCTTTTGCAACTAACCAGCATCATATCACAGTGTTCTTTGATTTGGAGAAGGCGTACGACACTTCCTGGCGTCATGGTATATTGCAATCTCTTTATGAGTTTGGTCTCCGTGGGCAACTCCCCACTTTTATCCGGGAGTTTTTATCTAATCGTTTTATTCGGGTCCGAGTCGGGAGTGAGCTGTCTACTGCACGTCCCCTTGAGGATGGTGTGCCACAAGGGAGCATACTAAGTGTTACCCTTTTCGCAGTGGCAATTAACAGCGTTATTTCTGTGCTCCCTGATGGTGTTCGTGGCTCTCTCTATGTTGACGATTTATCAATCTCTGTCACTGCCTCACTGATGTCAATGGCAGAAAGGAGGATGCAGATGGCTCTCAACCGTGTCTCTAGATGGGCTGATGAACGAGGTTTTCGATTTTCCTTCAAGAAGACCGTTGCCATGCATTTTTGCCGCGTTCGTGGAGTCCACCCTGACCCAAACCTTTTTTTAGATGGGCGTCGTATTTCGTGTTTAAAGGAAACCCGGTTTTTAGAGCTGATTTTTGACAGCCGGTTGACTTGGGTCCCTCACTTGAGGTACGTAAAAGCTGAGTGTCTCAGAGCATTGGGTCTCTTGAAAGTTTTAGCGCACACATACTGGGGAGCTGATCGCAAGACCCTCCTCCTCTTGCATCAGTTTCTGATTTTATCCAAACTTCATTATGGATGTGAAGTTTATTCCTCTGCCTCAGAAGCCCGGCTTCGTATTTTAGATTCCATACATCATGCTGGTGTTCGTCTCGCCACTGGGGCATTCCGATCTTCCCCGATTTCGAGTTTGTTGGCTGATGCTGGTGTCCTTCCTCTAGACTTGCTCCGCCCTTCCCTTTTGATGAGATGTTGGTATCGCTTATCTCGTCTCCCAGACTCCGTGCCCTTTCTCAAGGCCTCTCAAGATTCTCGGTCACCTATTTTTGCCACTCGGCCATCCTTTCCAAAGCCCTTTGGTTTCAGGGTGCAGTCGATTATGTCTAGCTTCTCTGTTCCTTCTGTGCCGATCACTCCCCACCGTGTCCCGAGGGTGGGCTACTGGCTTCTCCCCAGGGTGACAGTTTGTCGTTTCTTCTCATCCAGTAAGGCCTCCCTTCCTTCTCAGGTTTTATTTTCTCTGTTTTTAGAGCATACCTCTTCTCATGGGGACTCCATACCAGTTTATACTGATGGATCTAAGTCTGATGCGGGTGTGGGCTTTGGAGTGGTGTTTCCCACCTTCTGTCGAGGTGGGAGCCTCCCTGTGACTGCTTCTGTTTTTACGGCTGAGCTGACTGCTATTTTATTTGCCCTTCAGATTCTCTTCACTCTCCCCCACACTGCTTTTACTGATTTTAGTGACTCACGAAGTGCTCTTTCTGCAATGGAGTCTTTTAATCCCTCTCATCCTTTGGTTTTATCCATTTTAGAGTGGCTTTTCCTTTTAGGGCGTCGTGGACGTCGTGTAGATTTCTGTTGGGTTCCAGCTCATGTAGGAGTGGCAGGGAATGAACGAGCTGATCAGCTGGCCAAGGCGGCAGCGGCTCGTCCCCCTCTTGCACAGTCCCCTCTGTATCGTCTGCCTGCTGCAGATATGCGCTCCTTTATTGCCTTCAGGGTTTGGTGCTGTTGGCAGGAGCATTGTGATGCTGTGGGTGCCAATAAGTTGCGCTCGATTTGCCAGAAGGTGGGCTCATTCAGTTACCAGGGGTTCCCTCGTCAATGGGAGACTGCTTTGTGCCACCTCCGCATTGGCCACACCCGTTTCTCTCACGGTTTTTTAATGGAGAGGGCTCCTCCTCCATTCTGTGATGACTGTCTGGTTCCCTTGACTGTTCGGCACCTGTTGGTGGAATGTCCTAGTCTTGAGGATTTGCGGCGTCGGTTCCTCTCTGACCACCAAACGGATAGAGGTGTGTATCATCTTTCCTCCGTGCTTGGGGAGGATGCCTGTGCCTTGGGAGGGGCAACCCTCTCCTTTGTGAAGGAGGCAGGACTTCTTAAAGATATTTAGAATTTCTCCTTTTTTATTGTGTGGCTTATCCTCTGTTTTTTGTTTTTTGTTTTTTACTTCTTTGTTATACGGCGGCATATGACCCTGGCAGTTGCGACGCCAGGATTATTATGAAAAAAAAAAAAAAAATGACTTCTTGCATGAATGCAACTTATTAACGATGCGGCCCTGGATCTCGTGAGAGTCCGTTATACAAGATGCAATTGCCTGAAGGGCTGATTTTGATTTTGAAAATATGACAAATGAGTCATGCCTAGAATTGAGAGCATAGCCTATGGC
Source organism: Coenobita brevimanus (assembly GCF_032717465.1). NCBI lineage: Eukaryota > Metazoa > Arthropoda > Malacostraca > Decapoda > Coenobitidae > Coenobita > Coenobita brevimanus. The sequence continues at coordinate 9,599,736 of NC_137035.1, read as the reverse complement.
TTTGTCAATAGCAGGGTTCGGAGGTAAACACAGATGTATGAGTCGGCAACCGATACCTAAGTGCACATTCAGTCGACTACACAGTTGCACCCACACATTCACTTGACTTGGAGCCGTTGGCGTACAACTGATGGGACCCCAAGTGACGAATTATGATGTTATCAAACAAGTGGTGGACCTCCGCCTCAGGAGCCTTGGCCTTTGGTGCTGGGAGCCATGTAACAATAACAGTAAAGCCGGGTGGTTCCCAAGGCGCTATATTTTTTAACACCAACTTGTCACAGTCACTGGGGTCCACGCCAAGCTCCTGAGTCAGTAAGTGGAGGCGAACGGCAAGTGGCCGACGTCCCCCCCGCTGAAGGTGGTGGTATTGACGCAGGGGGGTACAGGCCACATTGCCGATATTGTTTTTCCTATATCTTCGAAGGCCATAGGACCAAGCCAGGTGGTCACGGCGAATACGGAGGGGAGGCACATTCGCCTCCACTTCCATACGAGCCACACGGGTACACCCGACGGCTCCAAGACATATTCCCAAACATTTATTTTGTAGCACATCCAATCCTTTCAGCGTGGCATTGGATGCCGAACCATACACCTGTGCGCCATAGTCTAGTTTCTGTCGAATAGGGAACTTATACATCATTAATAAAGAATTCTGTCGGCACCCCAGGTAGTACTGCTAGGTACTTGAGGACATTTAACTGTTTACCACAACGAGCAAGCAAAGTATTAACGTGAAGTTTAAAATTCATTCTACTATCAAAATGGATTCCTAAAAATATTACAGAATTTTTAAAAGGTACCGCCTGATTATCCAAAGTTAAGCAAAAATTAGGTACGTTACGATTAGTGAAGACTACAGCGGCACAGTTACGGACGTAAAACTTAAATCCCCACTGCAAGGCCCATTGGTGGACGGAGTCAAGGGCTGCTTGAATTCGCCTAGCCGAAAATTGTGCATTACGGGAAACCCATAGTGCACAATCGTCAGCGTACACCGAGTATCTAAGATTCTTTGGGATGAGAGCTGATGACAGAATATCATTGATCATAATACTAAATAATGTAGGATTAAGCACACTTCCTACAGCACCCCGTTTTCCTGGATAAATATATCCGATGTTACGTTACGGGGCAATTTCACAGAAAAAGTCTTGTCCCTTAAGAAATTTGAAATAAAAATAGGCAAATTTCCTCTTAAACCATAAGTATAAAACTTCATTAGTATACCGTGTCGCCATGTCATGTCATAGGCTTTATGGATGTCCAAGAACACTCCTGTCATGAATTCTTTATTGGGAAATGTCTCTGCAATACAATGCTCTAAATTCATTGAATGATCTATTGAACTTCTGTATTTACGGAAGCCACATTGTTGATCATTTAACAAATTCTTTCACTCTAAAACAAAAAGAAGCCTATTTTTTACCATACGTTCCATGACCTTACATAGACAAGAAGTCAACACAATAGGACGAAATGAAGTGGGATTCATAAGACGAGCAGCCTCTTTGGGTATCGGTATGACGTGCGCTAAGTGCCATGAGTTTGGGAACGTTCGAGATGCCCAAATCTCATTGTACAATGCTAACATCTTAATCAGGTTGTCCTGAGTAAGATGCTGGATCATACCGTACGTGATGGTGTCTAGCCCAGGACTGGTGTCTTTACAGAATTTAAGGGCAAGGAGCAGTTCATTTAGCGTAAACTCTTGGTTGTACGGGGAGTTTACGTCTTCTATGGCAAAGTCAATGATCAATAGTTCAACCGTGCATTTATGGTGTTGGAAACCCGGATCATAATTGGCTGAGCTACTTACCTGAGAAAAACTCCTGGCGAGGATGTAAGCAAAGTCCACGGGTTCGTCATAGATGGTATTATCGACCGTCAGGGTGGTAATTGGGAAGTATGGGCCTTTATTATTTAATATTCTTATGGTGGACCAGACTTTACTTAATGGTGTTGCACGAGTCACCGTGGACACAAAGGACCGCCAGGAGTCACGTTTGGCCCTTCTTATTATTCCCTTTGTCTCAGCCCATGCCTGTTTGTATGCAATAAAATTTTTCTCAGTGGGCTGACTATCAAAAATCCTGTATCTCCTATAGCATTTTCTTAATGCTTGTCAGCAATCCGGCGTCCACCAATGTGCTCTATGCTTCGCATGAACTGTAGAAGTTTTGGGAATAGCAACCTCAGCTGCGTGTAATATGGATTGGGTTATATTTTCGACCTTAACATCTATGGTCTCCCCAGATATATCTAAATATGCAATCCTTGAGAAGGATCCCCAATCTGCTTTCTTATAGTTAAATTTTGGAGGTTGAGGGTCCGAAATGATGTCGCGTGTATAAGAAAGGCAGATGGGTAAATGATCATTTCCCAAGGAGTCGTCATAAGGATTCCAAAAAAAATCTTGATGTATACTAGGGGAGGCCAAAGATAAGTCAGTGGCCGAAAAGTTAGCAGTACGATCATCTACACGAGTCGCTCTACCATCGTTCAGAAGACAGAGGTTGGACTGTAGTATTAGGTCAACTACTTACTGCCCACCACCATCAATCCTCAAGGCACCCCATTGATAGTGATGGACGTTAAAATCGCCCAACACTAACTTATTCCCAGAGAGATGTTCAACTAGTGAATTTAAAGCATCGCTATCAATGGGGCCGTGTATAGGACAGTACAGAGAGCAAATAGACAGATACGTGTTATTAAATTTTATTCTGCACGCAACCGCTTCCAGAGTAGAATTTAGACTCACTTCGGTTTGTGGGTGTGATTTGTGTGTGATTATATGGCGACTCCGTGACCTTCATATCTTCTATACGTGTGGTAGTGTTTGAAATGTGGAGGATTAGGGTGATCCTCCAGGCACGTCTCCTGTAAACAAACAACGTCTGGCCTGTGTATAGAAAGCAAGATTGCTATATTATGTAACTTATTCCCAATACCTCTACAATTCCACTGTAGTATAGTGAATGCGGCTGTTTAAAATTTTCGAGGGTGGCCAGTGTGCTTAGTTTTTTTATGCCCCCGTGACCAGGCGATTGGCTACCAGGGAACCTTTCCCGGTTCTTATTCATGGAAACTTCCATATTCTCATCAATTACAAGGCTCCCTGACTCCACCAAGGAAGAGCTATTCTTTCTCTCCCTCGCTGGACCAGGAGCGGGAAGGACATGAGGACATGATTGTTTAGTGAGGGTGATCAGATTAATCTTATCAGACTTGTCGGGCTTCGATTTTGGCCGCACCGACTGCGAAGGAGCAGCGGCATCCTGGGAGTAGGAAGTAGCGACAGGGATGTCTGTAAGAGAGTTGGAACGTACAGGGGGTCTAGACTGAGAGGTAGGGTGAGTGGAATGTGGAACGGAGGTAAGGTCAGTGTGTGTCTCCACGGTGCACATCACGGGACGGGACATATCCACCGATGCATAGGAGACATTAGGCTTGGGAGTTGCATGCAACTTCTTCACCTTCTTCCTTGCATCGTTAAAGGATATGCCCTCAGTCGCTTTCACTGTGCAGACCTCTTTCTCCTCCTTCCACTTGAGACAAACCCTAGAGGAAGTAGAGTGAGCACCCTGACTGTGGAAGCAACAGTCAGTCTCTGATATACAGCGGTCATCAGAATGTCCAACATTCGCGCACTTGCCACATACTACGTTTGAAGCTCGACAAGCCTTTTCATGATGTCCATAGAGCTGACATTTTCCACAACGAAGGGGATTGGATGTGTCAGGTCGCACATAATAATTTCATATCCTACTTTCACAGTAGTAGGGAGAGATACTTTGCCAAAAGTCAAAACTACTGTGGCTGTCTTCGTCCTTATACCTTCCTGGAAAAGGGTTATAAATCGGGCCTCAATTACATCTTGCTGAGCAAGTTCATGGATGATGTCGTCCTCGTCCATTACCATGAGGTCCCTGCAGGTGATAACACCTTTACAGGAATTCATGGAGTGAAAGATCATCGGCATAACATCAAAACAATGGAATTTACTCATCATCAAATCTTTTACCTGCCGCTCATTTACAGTCTTTACTAGAATGTCCCCACTAGCAAGTTTTTTCACCTGTTCCACCTCACCGGCACACCCATCAATCACCTTCTTGATAATGAAGGGATTGAGGCTGGACAGGGGAGTGGAACCAACCGCATCAAGCAACACGAAGGAGGCGTTGTTCACATTTATGTCTAGCGGGGTGCACGTCTGAGGCCGTTCAGTCTGGGATCGGTCTGTCCTTGGTTCAGTCGGGAGTCGGTCAGGGCTGCCCCCCCCCTCATGGGGGGGAGGTAGTAGGAGCGTCCGTCATAGTACCACTCCCCCCTAGAGGAGAAAGTGGAAGAAGGCGAGAAGACAAGCAAAGGACGAATAACCCGGAGCAGAACACCTATGTCTGAGGTTGCCTTCTCAAACCACTCCAGGGAGGCCTGACCATGTCAGTTCACGCCCCAGAGCAATCAGTGAGGGGGCCCCTCCGTGGGCAATAAGCAAAGGTAAACTCAGGAAATACATACAAAAACCTATTGTATCTATAACAGGGAGGGGAAGAAATTGAATACTAACTAATCCTAACTTTATTTAAAAAACGCCCAAGTGGCGGAAAAAACAAAATCTATGCCGGTGAGGCAGCCATATAGCTAGAGCAGAGCTCAGAAAACACGTCTTGACTCTCCGCAACCATGCATAAAAGTTCCCTGTTTTGAACTTTTTTTTTTTTCATGGCCTATCAACCATTGGGGCCGAAGCCCCTGGTTATTAAGGCCGGATATATATATATATGTATATACATTTAAACATATATACGTACATATACAAACATATATATATATATTCACACACACACACACACACACACACACACACACACACACACACACACACACACACACACACACACACACACACACACACACACACACACACACACACACACACACACACACTTCCATGCATACATACAGACACACTTTCATGCAAACGTACATACATATATATATATAATAATTTTAATTTTATTTATTCTTTTATTTTTATTTTTTTTTAATTTTTTCTTGGTTTTATGTTTTTTATACCTTATACTATAAAGAAAAACTAATCTAAAGACCCTAAAACTAATCATCTAACATACAAATCACTAACCTATACTAAATCCTACAGAGACAAATAGCTAGACTTACACTAATAGTAAAACTACCTCGATTAAAAGAACACCATCGACTGCAGATATGTAATGCCTTTCTACATGACATACCTGCACTCATCACCTGGTGACTGTCAGTCGACGCAAAACCTAATATAGGGGACATCAATATATGAAAGGGAACCAGACGAGTCAGGAACATTTCCATATATGTCAGCTGTCGGCCCTAATCAGAATAACTGGAAGCAAGATGGTATACTGTATTTACATAATTTGTTCAAAAAGTGAAGAACCTCGGCCAATAGACCACCATCGACTGGAACTACCCAATACCATTCTATATTGAACACTTACACTCATCAGCTGGTAACTGTTAGTCGAGGAACGGGGTTTAATGTAGGAGACATCAATATTAGAAATAGATCAGTGGGTGGAGGAAGTATTTCAAATACGTCAACAGTCAACCCTAATTAACAGTACTATATATACATATTTACAGGTGATAAACACTATAACCATACAGTAAAAAAGTCACATCACTCTGAACAGTCTGGTCTGTCTCAGGAAAGCCATCAATTTATCAGTCATAACAATGTCCCCATCACCCAGGATGGTGGAAAGGGTGAAGGGGACGTCTGCTGCACCGCAGTAATTTATAAGTGAAGCACGTTCACGAATATATCGCCGACAGCGCAGGATGATATGACTGATAGATAACACCGCATTACAGATGTCACAGTGCGGTGGGAAGCGTCTTTCCATATATGGTTTCATGTGAGTTAAAATGGTGGAATTAAGCCGTTGCCGTGCTAATACTTTTTCCTCAAGGCGACTAGGGCGGTTGGCGGTGTCCCAGTCGCCCAGGTGCGGCTTAAAAGGTGGAATATTTAGTCTGGTCCACTGACCTTCCCACAGAAGATTTATTGATTTCTTTCCGTGAGATAGACTCGACAGTAGATCACGAGGAACGTCCCAAGTCTCCTCGAGCTCTACAGCCGACCTTGCAAGTAAGTAAGCCAGCTCATTGCCGTAGATACGACAATGATCAGGCACCCAGATCAGTGTGAATGACTTGTTCCATGAAAGCAACTTATTAACGATGCGGCCCTGGATCTCGTGAGAGTCAGTAGTACAAGATGGAATTGCCTGAAGGGCTGATTTTGAATCTGAAAAAGTGACATATGAGTCATGCCTAGAATTGAGAGCATAGTCTATGGCTTTGTCAATAGCAAAAAGTTCGGAGGTAAACACAGATGTATGAGTCGGCAACTGATATCTGTGGGCACATTCAGTCGACCACACACTTGCACGCACAGATTCACTCGACTTGGAGCCGTCGGTGTACAATTAATGGGACCCCAAGTGACGAACAATGATGTTACGAAACAAGTGGTGGACATCTACCTCCCGCACCTTGGCCTTTGGTGCTGGGAGCCATGAGACATCCACTGTAAAGCTGGATGGCTCCCAAGGCGCTATATTTTTAAACACCACCTTGTCACAGTCACTGGGGTTCACACCAAGCTCCTGAGTCAGTAAGTGGAGGCGAACGGCAAGTTGCCGACGCACCCCTCACAGAAGGTGGTGGTATTGACGCAGGAGGGTACAGGCCACATTGCCGATATTACTTTTCCTACATGTTCTTACGCCGTAGGACAAGGCCAGGTGGTCACGGCGAAAACAGAGGGGAGGCACATTCGCCTCCACTTCCTTACGAGCCACACGGGTACACCGGACGGCTCCAAGACACATTCGCAAACATTTATTCTGTAGCATATGCATTCCTTTCAGCGTGGCATCGAATACCGAGCGATACACCTGTGCGCCATAGTCTAGCTTCGTTCGAATAAGGGATTTATACACCATTAATAAAGATTTTCTGTCGGCACGCACGTAGTACCTGCTAGATACTTGAGGACATTTAACGGTTTATCACAACGAGCAAGCAAAGTATTAATGTGAAGTTTAAAATTCATTGTACGATCAAAATGTATTCCTAAAAATTTTACAGAATTTTGAAAAGGTAACGCCTGATTACCCAAAGTTAAGCACAAATTAGGTACGTTACGATTAGTGAACACTATAGAGGCACACTTACAGACGGAAAACATAAATCCCCACTGCAAGGCCCATTGGTGGACGGAGTCAAGGGCTGCTTGAATCTGCCCAGCCAAAAATTGTGCATTACGGGAAGAGTGTCATATTGCACAATCGTCAGCGTAGAGCGAGTATTTAAGATTCCTCGGGATGGGAGCTGATGACAGAATATCATTGATCATAATACTAAATAAAATAGGACTAAGCACACTTCCCTGTGGCACCCCGTTTTCCTGGATAAACATATCCGATGTTACGTTACGGGGCAATTTGACAGAGAAAGTTCTGTCCCTTTAAAAATTTGAAATAAAAATAGGGAAATTTCCTGCTAAACCATAAGCATAGAGCTTCATTAGCATACCGTGTCGCCATGTCATGTAATAGGCTTCATGGATGTCCAAGAACACCCCTATCAGGTACTCTTTATTGGCAAATGCCTCTGGAATACAATGCTCCTAATTCATTAAATGATCTAGTGAACATCTGTATTTACGGAAGCCACATTATTGATCATTTAACAAATTGTTCGACTCTAAAACAAAAAGAAGCCTATTGTTTATCATACGTTCCATGAGCTTACATAGACAAGAAGTCAACACAATAGGACGAAATGAAGTGGGATTCATAAGACGACCAGCCTCTTTGGGTATCGGTATGACGTGCGCAAAGTACCATGAGTTTGGGAACGTTCGAGACGCCCAAATCTCATTGTACAATGCTAACATCTTAATCAGGTTGTCCTGATTAAGATGCTGGATCATACCGTACGTGATAGTGTCTGGTCCAGGGCTGGTGTCTTTACAGGATTTAAGGGCAAGGAGCAGTTCATCTAGCGTAAATTCTTGGTTGTACGGGAAGACTACATCTTCTGTGGCAAAGTCTCATATCTGTAGCTCAGCCATGCGTTTATGATGTTGAAAACACGTATCATAATTGGCTGAGCTACTTACATGAGAAAAACTCGTGGCGAGGATGTTCGCAACATCCACGGGCTCCTCATAGATGTTATTATTTACCTGAAGGGTGGTGATCAGGAAATATGGGACTTTATTATTTAATATTCTTATAGTGGACCAGACTTTACGTAATGGTGTTGTACGAGTCACCGTGGACTCAAAGGACCACCAGGAGTCACGTTTGGCCCTTCTTATTATTCTCCTTGCCTCAGCCCGTGCCTGTTTGTATGCAGTATACTTTTTTTCAGTGGGCTGACTCAAAAAGCCTGGATCTCCTTTTGCGTTTTCTTAATGCCTGTCGGCAATCCGGCGACCACCAATTTGCTCTATGCTTCGCATGATTTGTAGAAGTCTTGGGAATAGCAGCCTCAGCTGCATGTAATATGGAAGTCGTTATATTTTCGACCTTAACATCTATGGTCTCCCCATATATATCTAAATTGGCGACCCTTGAGAAGGATCCCCAGTCTGCCTTCTTATAGTTAAATTTTGGAGGTAGAGTGTCCGAAATGATGTCGCGTGTATAAGAAAGACAGATGGGTAAATGATCACTTCCCAAGGAGTCTTCGTAAGGGTCCCATGAGAGATCTTGATGTATACCAGGGGAGGCCAAAGATAAGTCAATGGCCGAAAAGTTACCAGTACGATCATCTACAAGAGCCGCTCTATCATCATTCAGAAGACAGAGGTTGGACTGTAGTATTAGGTCGGCTACTTGCTCCCCACGACCATCAATCCTCAAGCTACCCCATTGATAGTGATGGGCGTTAAAATCGCCCAGCACTAACTTATTTCCAGGAAGATGTTCAAATAATGAATGTATAGCATCACTATCAATGAGGTCATGTGAAGGACAGTACAGAGAGCAAATAGACAGATACGTGTTATTAAATTTTACACTGCACCCGACGGCTTCCAGAGTTGAATTTAGAATCACTTCCGTTTGTGGGTGTGATTTGTGTGTGTATATGGCAACTCTGTGACCTTCATATCTTCTAGACGAATGGTAGTGTTTTAACTGTGGAGGATCAGGGTGATCCTCCAGTTGCGTCTCCTGTAAACAAACAACGGCTGGCCTGTGTAGTGAAAGTAAGATTGCTATATTGTGTAACTTATTCCCAATACCTATACAATTCCACTGTAGTATAGTGAATGCTGCGGTTTAAGATTTTCGAGGGTGGCCAGTGTGCTTAGTCTTTTTATGCGCCTGGCGACCAGGCGAGTGGCTATCGGGGGACCTATCCCGGTGCTTGTTTGTCGAGATCTCCATAGTCTCATCAACAAGGAGGCTCTTAGATTCCACCGAGGAAGTGCTATTCTTTCTCTCCCTCGCTGGACCAGGAGAGGGAAGGACATGAGGACGTGACTGTTTAGTTAGGATGGTTAAATTAATCTTGTCAGACTTGTCGGACTTCGATTTTGGCCGCACCAACTACGAAGGAGCAGTGGAAGCCTGGGAGTAGGAAGTAGCAACAGGGATGTCAGTCAGAGAGTTGGATCGTACAGGAGACTTAGACTGAGAAGTAGGACGTGGGGCATGAGAAGCGAATGTTAGGTTAGTCTGTGTCTCGACGGTGCACATCACGGAACCGGACACAACCGTCGATGTATAAGAGATATTAGGCTTGGGAGTTGCATGCAACTCCTTCACCTTCCTTGCATCGTAAAAGGAAATGCCCTCGGTTGCCTTCACTGTGCAGACCTCTTTCTCCTTCCACTTGGGACAAGCCCTCGAGGAAGTGGAGTGAGCATCTTTGCAGTGAAAGCAGCACTCCGTCTCCGATGTACAGTGTTCAGCAGAATGTCCTGCAGTCATGCACCTGCCACACACTGGCTGGGAAGCCCTACAAGCCTTTTCATGATGCCCATAAATCTGGCATTTTAAGCAACGCAGGGGGTTCGGGATGTATGGTCTTACGTTAAGAATTTCATATCCAATTCTGATGTTGGAAGGTAAAGCAACTTTGCCGAACGTTAAGACAACAGTGGCGGTCTTCGTCTTCCTGCCTTCCGAGAATCTTATTATGAAACGTGCCTGTATAACATCCTGCTGAGCAAGTTCCTGTACGATCTCTTCCTCTTCCATGACCACAAGATCCCTGCAGGTGATCACACCTTTGCAGGAATTCATGGGGTGAGGGATCGTGGTCTGAACATCATAATAATGGACCTTGCTCAGTTTTAGCAAATCCTTTATCTGACTTGAGTTCCTAGTTTTTACGAGAAGATCTCCACTCGCAAGTTTTTTCACTTGTTCCACCTCACCTGCACACCCATCAATCACCTTCTTGATGATAAAGGGATTGAGGCTGGACAGGGGAGTGGAACCAACCGCATGAATCTGTACAAACTCAGCGTTTTTGACATCGATGTCAAGACAAGTACGTGTCTGGGGCAGTTCAGTCAGTGGGCAGTCCGTCCATGAGACAGTCGGGGGTCGGTTAGGACTACCTCCCCCCCTGAGGGAGGGGGAGGCAGTAGGGGCGTCCTCTATTGTACCACTTCCCCCTAATGGGGGAAGTGGGAAGAAGGAGAGAAAACGATCATGGGACAAACAACCGGGGACCACACACCTAAGTCTGAGGTTGCCCTCTCAAACCACTCCAGGGAGGCCCGACCTTGTTGCTTCACGCCCCAGAGCGATCAGTGGGGGGGGACCCTCCGTGGGCAATAAGCAAAGGTAAATTCGGTATAATGGTACAGACACCTACTGTACCTAGCTAGAGAGAGGGGAGGAAAATGAGTACTATCTAATCCTAACTTTATTTAAAAAACGCCCTAATGGCGGAAAATACAAAATCTAAGCCGGCGAGGCAGCCCTATACTAAAGGAGAGCTCAGAAAACACGTCTTCACTCTCCGCGACCATGCATAAAAGTCCCTGTTTTGAACTTTTTTTTTTTCCAGGCCTATCAACCATTGGGGCCGAAGCCCCTGGTTATCAAGGCCGGATATATATATGTATATACATTTAAACATATATACATATATATACAAACATATACACACACACAAACACACACACACACACACACTTCCATGCATACATACAGACACACTTTCATGCAAACGTACATATATATATAATAATTTTTATTGTAAGAGGAGCGAATGATGAGGTGAAAGAGAGAGAGACTGTCCAGGTGCTTGAGGGTGCGAAAGTGGATGTATGTGGAATAACTGAAACAAAATGGAGAGGAGAAAGTGTGAGAGAATGGGAGTATGGATGGGGTATATGTGCAGGAGTAGATGAGAATGAGAGGGCAAAGGAAGGAGTGTGTATAGTTGTGAGTAAAAGATGGAAGAAGAGCATAAGACAGTAAGTATGGATCAGTTGGGTCAAGGATTGTGTGGGTAAAGTTGAAAGTTGGAATACAAATGTGGGCGATTGTGTGTTTTTTTTTTTTTTTTTTTTTTAAATAAAGATCATGGCGGCGCAACTGCCAGGGTCATATGCCGCCGTATAACAAAGAAGTAAAAAACAAAAACAAAAAACAGAGGATAAGCCACACAATCAAAAAGGAGAAATTCTAAATATCCTTAAGAAGTCCTGCCTCCTTCACAAAGGAGAGGGTTGCCCCTCCCAAGACACAGGCATCCTCCCCAAGCACGGAGGAAAGATGATACACACCACCATCCAATTGGTGGTCAGAGAGGAACCGACGCCGCAAATCCTCAAGACTAGGACACTCCACCAACAGGTGCCGAACAGTCAAGGGAACTAGACAGTCATCACAGAATGGAGGAGGAGCCCTCTCCATTAAAAAACCGTGAGAGAAACGGGTGTGGCCAATGCGGAGGCGGCACAATGCAGTCTCCCATTGACGAGGGAAGCCCTGGTAACTGAATGAGCCCACCTTCTGGCAAATCGAGCGCAACTTATTGGCACCCACAGCATCCCAATGCTGCTGCCAACAGCACCAAACCCTGAAGGCAATAAAGGAGCGCATATCTGCAGCAGGCAGACGATACAGAGGGGACTGTGCAAGAGGGGGACGAGCCGCTGCCGCCTTGGCCAGCTGATCAGCTCGTTCATTCCCTGCCACTCCTACATGAGCTGGAACCCAACAGAAATCTACACGACGTCCACGACGCCTTAAAAGGAAAAGCCACTCTAAAATGGATAAAACCAAAGGATGAGAGGGATTAAAAGACTCCATTGCAGAAAGAGCACTTCGTGAGTCACTAAAAACAGTAAAAGCAGTGCTGGGAGGGGGTTGGTGATAGCCAATACCCTCTTCAGGCATAAAATGATCCACAGGTATACATGGCGAGTGATGAGAAGGGTGGGTGGTGAACTGAATGAAAGGAAGGCAATGATTCATTATGTGTGTGTGGATGAAAGGATGCGAAGATGTGTAAAGGATGCAAGAGTGTATAGAGGTTGGGGGAGTGGACTTTCTGACCACTACTTGGTGGTGGCCAGAATTAGGATCCAAGTAAGATGGAAGAATAGAAGAAGGAAAAGACGAGAGGAAGGAGTAGTTGCAAGGACAATGGAAAGGTTACAAGAGGATGAGAAAAAGGCAGAGTATAAGAGAGAAGTGGAGGAACGATTGGGCAAATATGAATTGGAGCAGATGGGAGACGTGGAAGGTGTGTGTAAGATATTTACAGAAGAAATATGTGCAGCATGTGATGTGGTGTGTGGAAGGAAGAGAAGACGGAGGGGGGTGCAAGGAACAGCGTAGTGGACTGAAGAGGTGAAACAGGCAGTGGCACAAAAGAAGAAAGCATACAATGAATGGATGAGAAATAGGGGCGTGGAAGAAGTTGAGAGGCGGAAGAGAGAGTTATATGTGGAAAGGAAGAGAGAGGTGAAAAGATTAGTATGAGAGAGTAAGAAGAGAGTGGATGAGGAATTTGGAAGGAATTTGAGTGTAAAGTGGAGGGACTGTAAGAAAATGTTCTGGAGAGAAGTGAAAAGAGTAAGACAGGGTGGAAGTGAAGTTAGCAGGGGAGTGAAAGATAAAAATGGTAGATTACTAGTGGAGAAGGGAGAAAAAGTGAGCAGATGGAGAGAACACTTTAAGGAATTGTTGATCGTAGAGGATGGAAGTAATGCGAGTATAAGTGGCTGGGGAATGGCTGGGAGAAGGAGGGAGGTGAGAAGAAATCAGTAGGATAGAAGTTGTGGAAGCAATGAAGAATGTTAAATCGGGGAAAGCCCCAGGAATTGATGGAGTGTGTGGCGAAATGCTAAAGCATGGGGCAGAGATAGTAGTAGAATGGATATGGAAGATGTGCAGATTGGCCTGGGAGGAAGGTAGAGTCCCGGAGGATTGGAAGTCAGGTATAATTATTCCCTTGTACAAGGGAAAGGGGGAAAAAGAAGTGTGTGGTAATCATAGGGGCATTTGTCTTCTTAGTATAATAGGAAAAGTGTATGGTAGGATACTTATAGACAGAGTTAGAGAAAGAACAGAGAAATTAGTTGGAGAAGAACAGGGAGGCTTTAGGAAGGGAAGAGGTTGTGTAGATCAGATATTCATTCTTAGATCTTTAGTGGAAAAGTTTCTAGAGAAGGGAAAGAAGTTGTATGCGGCTTTCATGGATTTGGAGAAAGCATATGACAGGGTGGATAGACAAGGATTGTGGAAAGTGTTAAGAATATATGGAGTAGATGGGAAGTTGTTGAATGCTGTGAAGAGTATGTACGATGGTGCGAAGGCTGCAGTGCGTGTGGATGGTGAACTAAGTGAATTTTTCTCTTTGAGAGTTGGTTTGAAACAGGGATGTGTCATGTCTCCATGGTTGTTCAATCTGTACATGGATGGGGTAATAAAAGAGGTACAAGGTAGGGTAGTGGATGTTGGAGTGGCCCTGGTGAGAGAGGATTGTGTTTGGAAACTCCCTGTACTGTTGTTTGCAGATGATACTGTGTTGTTGAGTGAAGACGAAGGGGAGCTGCAAGGTTTGGTGGATGAGTTTGAGAGAGTGTGTAAGAAACGGAACCTAAAGGTGAATGTAGGGAAGAGTAAAGTAATGGTCTTTGAGAGAGGTGAAGTTAGTGAATGTACAGTGAGGTTGGATGGTGAGGAATTGGAAAATGCGAGTACGTTTAAGTATTTGGGTAGTGTGATGAGTAAGGATGGAGGTTTGGAGGGTGAAGTGCTTGAAAGGGTACAGAAGGGAAGAAAGGTTGCTGGTTCCTTGAAAGCAGTGATAAGAAACAGGGAAGTGAGCATGGAAGTGAAAAAGTTACATGACAGTATTGTGATACCAACTCTAACGTACGGAAGTGAAGCTTGGACATTGTTGGAAGGACACAAGTCAAGAGTGAGAGCAGTGGAAATGAGTTATTTAAGAGGAGCCTGTGGAGTCACGTGGAGAGACAGGCTGACGAATGAGGATATAAAGAAGCGTTGTGGTGTGGATGTGGATGTGATAGGAAGCGTTATGAGGAACACACTGAGGTGGTTTGGCCATGTGGAGAGGATGGAGGGTGAAAGACTGACGAAGAGAGTGTATGTGAGTGAGGTGGAGGGGGGAAGAAGGAGGGGGAGGCCGAGGATGAGATGGAGGGATGGGGTAGAGAGGTATATGAGAGAGGGGGGTGTGAGTTGGGAGCAGGGCAGTGAAATGGCGGGGGACAGGGCGACTTGGAGGCGATTTGTTTGTGGCCACCCCAAACGGGATTGAGGCGTCTGGCAATAGATAGATAGATAGATTTTTGTATTTTTATTTTTTTAAATTTTTTCTTGGTTTTATATTTTTTATACCTTATATTATAAAGAAAAACTAATCTAAAGACCCTAAAACTAATCACCTAACAGACATATCGCTAACCTATACTAAATCCTACAGAGACAAATAGCTAGACTTACACTAATGGTAAAACTACCTCGACTAACAGAACACCAACGACTGCAGATATGTAATGCCTTTCTACATGACATACCTGCACTCATCACCTGGTGACTGTCAGTCGACGCACAACCTAATATAGGGGACATCAATATATGAAAGGGAACCAGACGAGTCAGGAACATTTCCATATACGTCAGCTGTCGGCCCCAATTAGAATAACTTAAGCAAGATGGTATAATATATTTAAGTAATTTATACAAAAAGTGAAGGACCTCGCCCAGCAGACCACCATCGACTGCAAGTGCCCAATATCTTCCTATATTGCACACTTGCACTCATCACCTGGTGACTCTCAGACGAGGAACTTGGCTTAATGGAGGGGACATCTATATTAGAAATAGATCAGTGGAAGGAGGAACTATTTCGAATATGTCAACAGTCAGCCCTAATAAATTTTACAATATATACATATTTACCGTTGATAAAAACCATAACCACACAGTAAAAAAGTCACATCACTCTGATCAGTCCGGTCTCTCTCAAGAAAGCCATCAATTTATCAGTCATAACAATGTCCCCATCACCCAGGATGGTGGAAAGGGTGATGGGGACGACTACTGCGCCACAGTAATTTATAAGTGAAGCACGTTCACGAATAAATCGACGACAGCGCAGGATGATATGACTGATAGATAACACCGCATCACAGATGTCACAGTGCGGTGGGAAGCGTCTTTCCATATAAGGTTTCATATGTGTTAAAATGGTGGCATTGAGCCGTAACCGTGCCAACACTTTTTCTTCCAGGCGACTGGGGCGGTTGGCAGTGTCCCAGACACCAAGGTATGGCTTACAAGTTGGAATATTTAGTCTGGTCCACTGACCTTGCCACAGAAGATTTATTGATTTCTTTATTTCTGAGAGATAGACTCGACCGTAGATAACGAGGAACGTCCCAGGTCTCCTCGAGCTCTACAGCCGACTTTGCAAGCAAGTCAGCCTGTTCATTGCCGTAGATACGACAATGATCAGGCACCCAGATCAGCGTGAATGACTTGTTGCATGAATGCAGCTTATTAACAATGCGGCCCTGGATCTCGTGCGAGTCCGTAGTGCTAGAAGCAATTGCCTGAAGGGTTGATTTCGAGTCTGAAAATATGACAAATGAGTCATGCCTAGAACTGAGAGCATAGTCTATGGTTTTGTCAATAGCAAAAAGTTCGGAGGTAAACACAGATATATGAGTCGGCAACCGATACCTGAGGGCACATTCAGTCGACCACACACTTGCACCCACACATTCACTCGACTTAGAGCCATCGGTGTACAAGTGATGGGACCCCAAGTGACGAATTATGATGTCACGAAACAATTTTTTTTTTTTATGTGAGGAAGAAGGAACCAAAGGCCATGAGCCCACTGTAACAGTTCCCTCCAAGAGAAAAACAAAATACAATAGAGAGCTAAATCAAGATTCGATCATTTTGAGATGCCTGGACACACTGCGTTTGAAAGACTGGAGATTATAGGCAGCAGGAAATACAGACAGAGGGAAACAGTTCCAGAGCTGACCTGTTGCATAAATGAAAGACTGGGACTAACGGTTAACTCTTGCATTAGAGAGTTGGACAGAAAAGAGATGAGAGTTTGCTGCCAGACGGGTGCTACGCGCCCGTCGTAGAGCTGGAGGAATGCAAGCAGACAGTTCAAAGGAGCAGTGACCATTAAAGTAGCGATAGAAAAGAGATAAAGATGCAACAGTGCGGCGAAGAGACAGAGGTTGAAGGGAGTCAGTAAGAGGAGGAGAGTTAATGAGACGAAAAGCCTTTGACTCCACCCTATTGAGAAGAGCTGTATGTGGGGAGCCTCCCCACACATGAGAGTTGTACTCCACACAGGGGTGGATAAAACCCCTGTATAGAGTCAACAATTGTGCAGGGGTAAAGAAAGAGCGGAGTCAGCTTTGCACGCCCAATCTCTTGGAAGCAGATTTTACAAGAGATGTAATATGATCTTTCCAAGATAAGTCCCGAGTAAATGAAACCCCAAGCATGTTCAAGGATGATGCAGGATTAAGCTGAATATTATTAAACATTAGTGGGTATACCTGTGGAAGATTTTGTCGGGTTGATAGGTGTAAGAACTGAGTCTTACATGCATTAAAAACAACCATATTATTTTTACCCCAGTCAGAGATACGAGCTAAGTCAGACATTAGGTGTGTCATAGCCTCATCCCAGGTTTGTTGAAGTAACTGTTGAGATGAGCGTTGCGGAAACGGAATGGAAAGGTGAAAGGTGGAGTCATCAGCGTATGAGTGGATAGGGTTAGATGTACAGCTTAGAAGATCATTGATGAATAAAAGGAAGAGAGTTGGTGATAGGACAGAGTCCTGAGGAACACCATTGTTGATAGTTCTAGGAGAAGAACAATGGCCATCTACAACAGCGGCTATAGAACGACCAGAAAGGAAGCTAGCGATGAAGGCACAGATAGGATGGAAACCGTAGGAGGGCAGTTTGGAAATTAAAGATTTATGCCAGACTCGATCGAAAGCCTTTGAGATGTCAAGTGCAATGGCAAAGCTTTCGCCAAAGTCCCGAAAGGAGGATGACCAGGAGTCTGAAAGGTAGGTGAGAAGATCGCCAGTGGAGCGTCCCTGATGGAACCCATACTGACGATCGGAAAGAAGGTTGTGAGAGGAAAGATGCCTTAAAATTTTTCTATTGAGAATTGACTCGAAAACTTTTGAAATACAGGACATTAAAGCAATTGGACGATAGTTGGAGGGTTGGGAGTGGTCACCCTTCTTTGGGACTGGCTGAATGAGAGCAAACTTCCAGCAAGAAGGAAAGGTACAAGTTGACAGAAAAAGACGAAAGAGTTTGCCTAGGCAGGGTGTAAGCACAGAAGCACAGTTCTTGAGAACAACAGGAGGGACCCCGTCAGGCCCATATGCCTTGTTAGTACTGAGGCCAGTGATGGCAGAAAATACATCAACTGAAGAAATTTTAATGTCAGCCATGAGGAAGTCAGAGGGGGGAAGTGATGAACAGCACCGGAATCGTCTAAGGTGGAATTGGAGGAGAAAGTCTGTGCGAAGAGATCTGCTTTATCAGTAGAAGAAATAGCTTCAGAACCATCCGGGTAGAAAAGAGGAGGGAAGAAGGATGAGGTAAAGTTGTTAGAAAGATTTTTGGCAAGGTGCCAGAAGGAGCGGAAAGAATTTGAGTTGGAGAGTTGAGAGCATTTAGTATGGATAAAAATATTTTTAGTAGAGCGAAGAACAGACTTAGCACTATTCCGGTCAGAAACGTAAAGATGATGTGATTCAGGGGTGGGTTGGCTCCAGTACCTTTTGTAGGCCCTCTCCTTGTTGCGGACAGCATTAGAACAAGCGTGATTAAACCAAGGCTTTCTTGCGTTAGTCAAAGGATATGAGAAAGGAATGTATGCTTCCATGACTGAGAGAATAACTTCTGTAATGCGCAAGACACACTCACATGGCTCCCGGCCGTGGAAGCAATAATCATTCCAGGGAAAATCAAAGAAGTACTGCCTGAGGGCCTCCCAGTCCGCAACTCCAAAATACCACAGACGACGTTTCCCTGGAGGGTCCACAGGCCGTACCGGAGTGATACGACAGGTTAAGGTAATGAGGTTGTGATCGGAGGAGCTCACCGGAGAGAAAAGATTAACAAAGTAAGCAGAAGGATTGGTTGTGAGGAAGAGGTCAAGTATGTTGGAGCTCTCTCCAAGGCAGTCAGGGATACGGGTAGGGTGCTGTACAAGCTGCTCTAGGTCATTAAGGATAGAAAAGATGTAGGCTTGTTCACCAGGTGGATCTGTGAAAGGAGAGGAGAGCCAAAGGTGGTGGTGAACGTTGAAATCTCCTAAAATGGAGATTTCAGAGAAATGAGAAATGGATAGAATGTGTTCCATCGTAGAAGTAAGATAGTCAAAGAATTTTTGATAGTCAGTAGAATTAGGGGATAAGTAAACAGCACAGATATATTTAGTCAGAGAATGACAGGAAAGCCGAAGCCAGAGTGTAGAGAATTCAGAAGAATCGAGTTCAGGAACACGAGAGCAAGATAAGTCGTTGCGTATATATACACAACAGCCACCTTTGGCTTTGAAATGAGTTTAGAGAAAGTAGCAGGATACAGAAAAGGGTTTGCTGTCAGTGCCCTCAGACAGCTGAGTCTCCGTTAGAAAAAGGAGGTGAGGTTTAGAGGAGGAGAGGTGGTGCTCAACAGAGCGAAAGTTAGAGGAAAGGCCGCGAATGTTGCAGAAATGAAGACGAAGAGAGTCAGACAGTGGTTCCAGGCACCTCGAGTCGTCACTGGAAGAGGGGCGGAAGGTGGGGGCATTTATGGTCCCCCCCTCTGGGGACTCCGAGGCTTGATGAAGAGACGCCATTTTTGTTGAATTTTGACTTGGAAGTGTAGTGTGTACTGTGCATGTAGTTTGGTGTAGATTGTTAGAGAAATTTGTACTGGAGAGTATGCTGGCCTACTCTCTGTGTAACTGACACTGAAAAAGTTCAGCAAAGGGGGATGGTCAGGAACTAGTCCTGAGGGCTGATGAAACGGGAGCTCCAGCACTCCCTGTCATCAGCTTTCCATCCACCTCAGGAGTACTACCCTGCTCGACTTGGCCTTTGGTGCTGGGAGCCATGTAACATCAACAGTAAAGCCGGGTGGTTCCCAAGGCGCTATATTTTTAAACACCAACTTGTCACAGTCACTGGGGTCCACACCAAGCTCCTGAGTCAGTAAGTGGAGGGGAACGGCAAGTGGCCGAACCCCCCCCCCCTGAAGGTGGTGGTTTTGTTATAGTAGACACCCTCGCATGCCTCGTTCATTTGGTTATAGGATTCAGGATATAATGGAGGGGTTTGGTTTGTCGGCAGCACTTGTCAGTCCTGTTCGGATCCCGAGGGTTGCGCCTTAGATATTGCCCAAGGTAACTTTCTGCAGGCCTATTGCAGGTTCAAAGGATTTTGTTGCTCCTCAGTGTCTTTTAAGGTAATTTTTAGAACATTCTTCTAGTCATGGTGGTTCTGTGCCTGTGCATACTGATGGCTCTAAATCCGCATCAGTTGTTGGTTTTGGAGTGGTATTTCCCAATTTTAGCCGTGGAGGTAGTCTTCCTTTGGTTCCCTCAGTTTTTACTGTGGAGTTGTCAGCCATCATTTTAGCCTTGAAGTTGGTGTTTGTTCATCCTGACAATTATTTTACTATTTTTAGCGACTCTCAAGGGGCGCTTTTGGCCCTGGACTCTTTTAACTCTTCCCATCCCTTAGTTTTAGCTATTTTGGAGTGGCTGTTCCTCATTCGTCGTCGGGGAAGAGAGTGGATTTTTGCTGGGTTCCCGCACATATTGGTGTGGTGGGCAATGAGACTGCAGATGCATTGGCCAAGGCTGCTGCTACTCAACAGCCCCAAACAGAATATCCGCTTCTTGCATGTGATCTAACGCCTTACTTGCGGGACAGAATGCATGTGTGTTGGCAGAGACGCTGGGATGGTGTTGCTCATAATAAGCTGAAGAGGTCTTCCAGAGAGTGGTTGTGCCAAGGGTTCTCCCTTCCATGCCTCGGCGATTGGAGGTACCTCTTGCTAGGCTTCGCATTGGGCACTCTCGGCTTACACATGGGTTCCTGATAAGTGGCGAGACTCAACCGTACTGTGATGATTGCTTTGTTCCCCTTACTGTCCATCACTTGCTGGTCGAGTGTCCAAGTTTGGGGGACCTGCGTCGGAGATTCCTCCATAGGCATACAGGGGTAGATGGTGCCTACTGTCTCTCCTCGATGCTTGGGGAAGTCATAGCGTTTTTACTGATGTTTTTGTTTTTCTTCAGGAGGCGGACCTCCTTCCACTTTTATAAGAAATTGTTTTCTCTTTTAATTATTCTTTGATTATTTTCAGTGTATTATTTCTAGAAAAAGTTATTGACTATGCACAATTTATTTGCCATGTGTTTTAGCTTGTTGTCCGGCGTTATATGACCTTGGCAGTTGCGCCGCCAGTATTTACTACAATCAATCAATGAAGGTGGTATTATTGACGCAGAGGGGTACAGACCACATTTCCGATATTACTTTTCCTATATGTTCGAAGGCCATAGGTCCAAGCCAGGTGGTCACGGCGAATACGGAGGGGAGGCACATTCGCCTCCACTTCCTTACGAGCCACACGGGTATACACGACAGCTCCAAGACATATTCCCAAACATTTATTTTGTAGCACATCCAATCCTTTCAGCATGGCAACGGATGCTGAGCCATACACCTGTGCGCCATAGTCTAGCTTCGATCGAATAAGGAACTTATACACCATTAATAAAGATTTTCTGTAGGCACCCCAGGTAGTACCCGCTAGGTACTTGAGGACATTTAACTGTTTACCACAACGAGCAAGCAAAGTATTAACATGAAGTTTAAAATTCATTCTACTATCATAATGGATTCCTAAAAATATTACAGAATTTTGAAAAGGTACCGCCTGATTATCCAAAGTTAAGCACAAATTATGTACGTTACAATTAGTGAAGACTACATCGGCACACTTACTGACGGAAAACTTAAATCCCCACTGCAAGGCCCGTTGGTGGACTGAGTCAAGGGCTGCTTGAATCCGCCCAGCCGAAAATTGTGCATTACAGGAAGAGTGCCATAGTGTACAATCATCAGCGTACAGAGAGTACTTTAGATTCCTCAGGATGGGAGCTGATGACAGAATATCATTGATCATAATACTAAATAAAGTAGGACTGAAGCACACTTCCCTCCAGCACTCCGTTTTCCTGGATAAATATATCCGATGTTACGTTACAGGGCAATTTGAGAGACAAAGTCCTGTCCCTTAAGAAATTTGAAATAAAAACAGGCAAATTTCCTCTTAAACCAAAAGAATAGAGCTTCATTAGTATACCGTGTCGCCATGTCATGTCATAGGCTTTATGGATGTCCAAGAACACCCCTATCATGAATTCTTTATTGGCAAATGCCTCTGCAATACAATGCTCCAATTTCATTAAATGATCTAGTGAACTTCTGTAGTTATGGAAGCCACATTGTTGATCATTTAACAAATTCTTCGACTCTAAAACAAAAAGAAGCCTATTGTTAACCATACGTTCCATGACCTTACATAGACAAGAAGTCAACACAATAGGACGAAATGAAGTGGGATTCATAAGACGAGCAGCCTCTTTGGGTATCGGTATGACGTGCGCAAAGTGCCATGAGTTTGGGAACGTTCGAGACGCCCAAAACTCATTGTACAATGCTAACATCTTAATCAGGTTGTCCTGATTAAGATGCTGGATCATACCGTACGTGATGGTGTCTGGTCCAGGGCTAGTGTCTTTACAGGATTTAAGGGCAAGGAGCAGTTCATCTAGCGTAAACTCTTGGTTGTACGGGGATTCTACGTCTTCTGTGGCAAAGTCTATATCTGTAGCTCAGCCATGCGTTTTGATGTTGAAAACGCGGATCATAATTGGTTGAGCTACTTAAATGAGAAAAACTCCTGGCGAGGATGTTAGCAACGTCCACGGGCTCGTCATAGATGTTATTATTAACCTGAAGGGTGGTGATTGGAAAATATGGGCCTTTATTATTTAATATTCTTATAGTGGACCAGACTTAACGTAATGGTGTTGTACGAGTCACCGTGGACACAAAGGACCGCCAGGAGTCACGTTTGGCCCTTCTTATTATTCTCCTTACCTCAGACCGTGCCTGTTTGTATGCAATAAAGTTTTCCTCAGTGGGCTGACTATCAAAAATCCTGTATCTCCTATTGCGTTTTCTTAATGCTTGTGGGCAATCCGGCGTCCACCAATGTGCTCTATGTTTCACATGAACTGTAGAAGTCTTGGGAATAGCAGCCTTACCTGCGTGTAATATGGAAGTGGTTATATTTTCGACCTTAACATCTATGGTCTCCCCAGATATATCTTATCCCCAATCTGCTTTCTTATAGTTAAATTTTGGAGGTGGAGGGTCCGAAACGATGTCGCGTGTATAAGACAGATGGGTAAATGATCACTTCCCAAAGAGTCGTCATAAGGATTCCATAAAAACTCTTGATGTATACCAGGGGAGGCCAAAGATAAGTTAATTGCCGAGAAGTTACCAGTACGATCATCTACACGAGTCGCTCTACCATCGTTCAGAAGACAGAGGTTGGACTGTAGTATTAGGTCAGCTACTTGCTCCCCACGACCATCAATCCTCAAGCTACCCCATTGATAGTGATGGGTGTTAAAGGCACCCAACACTAACTTATTTCAAGGGAGATGTTCAACTAGTGAATATAAAGCATCACCATCAATGGGGCCATGTGGAGGACAGTAAAGAGAGGAAATTGACAGATACGTGTTATTAAATTTTATTCTGCACGCGACAGCTTCCAGAGTAGAATTTAGAATCACTTCCGTTTGTGGGTGTGATTTGTGTGTGTATATGGCAACTCCGTGACCTTCATATCTTCTATACGAGTGATAGTGTTTTTAACTGTGGAGGATCAGGGTGATCCTCCAGGCGCGTCTCCTGTAAACAAACAACGTCTGGCCTGTGTATTGACAGCAGGATTGCTATATTGTGCAACTTATTCCCGACACCTCTACAATTCCACTGTAGTATAGTGAATGCGGCGGTTTAAGATTTTCGAGGGTGGCCAGTGTGCTTAGTTTTTTTATGCCCCCCGCGACCAGGCGAGTGGCTACTGGGGGACCTTTCCCGGTTCTTACTCATGGAAACCTCCATATTCTCATCAATTACAAGGCTCCCAGACTCCACCGAGGAAGAGCTATTCTTTCTCTCCCTCGCTGGACCAGGAGCAGGAAGTACATGAGGACGTGACTGTTTAGTGAGGGTTGTCAAATTTTTCTTGTCAGACTTGTCTGGCTTTGATTTTGGCCGCACTGATTGCGAAGAAGCAGGGGCAGCCTGGGAGTAGCAAGTCGCAACAGGGATGCCTGTCAGAGAGTTGGAGCGTACAGGAGGCTTAGACTGAAAGGTAGGGCGTGGGGCATGTGGAGCGAATGTTAGGTCAGTCTGTGTCTCAACGGTGCACATCACGGGTCGGGGCACAACCCCTGATGTATAGAAGATATTAGGCTTGGGAGTTGCATGCAACTCCTTCACCTTCTTCCTAGCATCGTAGAAGGAAATGCCCTGTGTTGCTTTTACTGTGCAGACCTCCTTCTCCTCCTTCCACTTGGGACAAGCCCTCGAGGAAGTGGAGTGAGCATCCTTGCAGTGAAAGCAGCACTTGGTCTCGGATGTACAGTTGTCAGCAGAGTGACCTGCAGTCCCGCACTTGCTACACACGATGTTGAAAGCCTGACAAGCCTTTTCGTGGTGTCCATAGAGCTGACATTTTGAACAACGAAGGGGGTTCGGGATGTATGGTCTAACATTTACAATTTCGTATCCAACCTTCACATTGGCTGGAAGAGATACTTTGCCAAAAGTGAGAACAACTGTTGCGGTCTTCGTCCTTATGCCTTCCGAGAATCTGGTAATGAACCTCGCCTCTATGACATCTTGCTGAGAAAGTTCCTGTACAATTTCTTCTTCCTCCATAAGCACAAGATCCCTGCAGGTGATAACACCCTTGCAGGAATTCATGGAGTGGGGGATCGTTGTTTGGACATCGTGACAATGGAACTTCCTCAGTTTAAGCAAATCCTTGACCTGAGTTGAATTCTTGGTTTTTACGAGGAGGTCTCCACTCGCAAGTTTTTTCACTTGTTCCAAATCTCCTGCACACCCATCATCACCTTCTTGATGATGAAGGGATTGAGGCTGGACAGGGGAGTGGAACCAACAGCACGAATCAAAACAAACTCGGCATTATTTACATGAATGACAAGGCGGGTACGTGTCAGGGGCCGTTCAGTCTGGGGGCAGTCCGTCCGTGCAGCAGTCGGAGATCGGTCAGGACTACCTCCCTCCCTGAAGGGGGGGGAGGCAGTAGTGGCGTCCGCCATAGTTACCACTTCCCCCTCACGGGGGAAGTGGGAAGAGAGAGAAAAACGACCAAGGGGCAAAGTACCTGGGGAAGACCCACCTAGGCTGAGATTACCCTCTCAAACCACTCTCGGGAGGACGCGCCTGTGTGTGACTTACACCCCAGAGCGATCAGTGGGGGGTACACTCCAGAGGTGAGTAAGCAAAGGCAATCTTAGTAATTAGATATAGACACCTACTATATCTACTAAGGCCAGGGAGCAAAATGAGGTCTAGCTAACCTAGCTATAATGAAAAACGCCCTAGTGGCGAGGAAAAAAAAAAGCTAAAGCCGGTGAGGCAACCCTATAGCTAGAGGAGAGATCAGCACACGTCCTCTCTCTCCGCAACCATCCATCAAAGTCCCTTCCATTTTGAACTTTTTTTTTTTTACGGCCTATCAACCATTGGGGCCGAAGCCCCTGGTCAATAAGGCCAGATATATATATATATATATATATATATATATATATATATATATATATATATATATATATATATATATATATATATAATATACATTTAAACATATATACATATATATACAAACATATAAATATACATACACACACACACACACACACACACACACACACACACACACACTTCCATGCATACATACAGACACAGTTTCATGCAAACGTACATATCTATATAATAATTTTAATTTATTTTATTTTTTTTTTGTTTTTTTAAATTTTTTCTCCGTTTTATATTTTTTATACCTTATATTATAAAGACAAACTAATCTAAAAACCCTAAAACTAATCACCTAACAGACAAATCGCTAACCTATACTAAATCCTACAGAGAGAAATAGCTAGACCTAAACTAATGGTAAAAATACCTCGACTAACAGAATACCATCGACTGCAGATATGTAATGCCTTTTTACATGACATACCTGCACTCCTCACCTGGTGAGTGTCAGTCGAGGCACAACGTAATATAGGGGACATCAATATATGAAAGGGAACCAGAGGAGTCAGGAACATTTCCATATACGTCAGCTGTCGTCCCTAATTAAAATTACTTAAGCAAGAATTTATAATGTATTTACATAATTTATACAAAAAGTGAAGAACCTTGCCCAACAGACCACCATCGACTGCAAGTGCCCAATACCTTCCTTTATTGCACACTTGCACTCATCAGCTGGTGACTGTCACTCGAGGAACTTGGCTTAATGTAGGGGACATCTGTATAAGAAATAGATCGGTGGCAGGAGGAACAA
The DNA here is from genome assembly GCF_032717465.1 of Coenobita brevimanus. Classification (NCBI taxonomy): domain Eukaryota; kingdom Metazoa; phylum Arthropoda; class Malacostraca; order Decapoda; family Coenobitidae; genus Coenobita; species Coenobita brevimanus. The sequence goes on along the minus strand of NC_137035.1, from coordinate 9,573,454 downwards.
TTTAAAATATGTCAACTGTCAACCCTAATTAATATAACAATATATTCATATTTACACTTGATAAAAACCATAACCACACAGTAAAAAAGTCACATCACTCTGATCAGTCCGGTCTCTCTCAAGAAAGCCATCAATTAATCAGTCATAACAATATCCCCATCACCCAGGATGGTGGAAAGGGTGAAGGGGACGTCTACTGCGCCGCAGTAATTAATAAGTGAAGCACGTTCACGAATAAATCGCCGACAGCGCAGGATGATATGACTGATAGATAACACCGCATTACAGATGTCACAGTGCGATGAGAAGTGTCTTTCCATATATAGTTTTATGTGGGTTAAAATGGTGGCATTGAGCCGTATCCGTGCCAACACTTTTTCTTCTTGGCGACTGGGACGGTTGGCAGTGTCCCAGTCGCCCAGGTACGGCTTACAAGTTGGAATATTTAGTCTGGTCCACAGACCTTGCCACAGAAGATTAATTGATTTCTTTCCGAGAGATAGACTCGACCGTAAATCACGAGGATCCTACCAAGTCTCCTCGAGCTCTGCAGCCGACTTTGCAAGTAAGTCAGCCTGCTCATTGCCGTAGATACGACAATGACCAGGCACCCAGATCAGCGTGAATGACATGTTGCACGAATGCAACTTATTAATGATGCGGCCCTGGATCTCGTGAGAGTCCGTAGTGCAAGATGCAATTGCCTAAAGGGCTGATTTCGAGCTTGAAAATATGACAAATGAGTCATGCCTAGAATTAAGAGCATAGTCTATGGCTTTGTCAATAGCAAAAAGTTCTGAAGTAAACACAGATGTATGAGTCGGCAACCGAAACCTGAGGGCACATTCAGTCGACCACACATTCACTCGACTTGGAGCAGTCGGTGTACAATTGCTGGGACCCCAATGATGTTACGAAACAAGTGGTGGACCTCCGCCTCCGGCGCCTTGACCTTTGGTGCTGAGAGCCATGTAACATCCACTGTAAAGCCGGGTGGTTCCCAAGGCGCTATATTTTTAAGCACCAACATGTCAAAGTCACTGGGGTCCACATCATGCTAGTGAATCAGTAACTGGAGGCGAGCGAAAAGTGGTCAACGCACCCCCCGCAGAAAGTGGTGGTATTGACGCAGGGGGGGTACAGGCCACATTGCCGATATTACTTTTCCTTAATCTCCTTACTCCATAGGACAAGGCCAGGTGGTCACGGCGAATACGGAGGGGAGGCACTCTCGCCTCCACTTCCATATGTGCCACACGGGTACACCGGACGGCTCCAAGACACATTCGCAGCCATTTATTCTGTAGCACATCGAATCCTTTCAGCGTGGCATCGGATGCCGAGCCATACACCTGTGCGCCATAGTCTAGCTTCGATCGAATAAGGGACTTATACATTATTAACAAAGATTTTCTGTCGGCACCCCAGGTAGTACCTGCTAGGTACTTAAGGACATTTAACGGTTTATCACAACGAGTAAGCAAAGTATTAACGTGAAGTTTATAATTCATTCTATGATCAAAATGTAATCCTAAAAATTTTACAGAATTTTGAAAAGATACTGCCTGATTTTCCAAATTTAAGCACAAATTAGGTATATTACGATTAGTGAAGACTATAGCGGCACACTTACGGACGGAAAACTTAAATCCCCACTGCAAGGTCCATTGGTGGACGGAGTTAAGGTCTGCTTGAATCCGCCCAGCCGAAAATTGTCCATTACGGGAAGAGTGTCATATTGCACAATCGTCAGCGTAGAGCGAGTATTTAAGATTCCTCGGGATGGGAGCTAATGACAGAATATCATTGATCATAATACTAAATAAAGTAGGACTAAGCACACTTCTCCGTGGCACCCGGTTTTCCTGGATAAATATATCCGATGTTACGTTACGGGACAATTTGACAGAGAAAGTTCTGTCCCTTAAGAAATTTGAAATAAAAATAGGCAACTTTTCTCTTAAACCATAAGCGTAGAGCGTCATTAATATACCGTGTCGCCAGGTCATGTCATAGGCTTTATGGATGTCCAAGAAAACCCCTATCATGAATTCTTTCTTGGCAAATGCCTCTGCAATACAATGTTCCAAATTCATTAAATGATCTAGTGAATTTCTGTAATTATGGAAGCCACATTGTTGATCATTTAACAAATTCTTCGACTCTAAAACAAAAAGAAGCCTATTGTTTACCATACTTTCCATGACCTTACACAGACAAGAAGTCAACACAATAGGACGAAATGAAGTGGGATTCATATGACGACCAGCCTCTTTGGTTATCGGTATGACGTGCGCAAAGTGCCATGAGTTCCAGACTCCCAGATCTCATTGTACAGTTCTAACATCTTAATCAGGTTGTCCTGATTAAGATGCTGGATCATACCGTACGTGATTGTGTCTGGTCCAGGGCTGGTGTCTTTACAGGATTTAAGGGCAAGGAGGATTTCATCTAGCGTAAACTCTTGGTTGTACGGGGAGTCTACGTCTTCTGTGGCAAAGTCTAATATCTGTAGCTCAGCCGTGCGTTTATGATGTTGAAAACGCGGGTCATAATTGGCTGAACTACTTACATGTGAAAAGCTCCTGGCGAGGATGTTAGCAACGTCCATTGGCTCGTCATAGATGTTATTATTTACTTGGAAGGTGGTGACTGGGAAATATGGGCCTTTATTATTTAATATTCTTATGGTTGACCAGACTTTACGTAATGGTGTTGTACGAGTCACCGTGGACACAAAGGACCGCCAGGAGTCACGTTTGGCCCTTCTTATTATTCTCCTTGCCTCAGCCCGTGCCTGTTTGTATGCCATAAAATTTCTCTCAGTTGGGCTGACCATCAAAAATAATGTATCTCCTATTGCGTTTTCTTAATGCTTGTCGGCTATCCGGCGTCCACCAATGTGCTCTATGCTTCGCATGAACTGTAGAAGTTTTGGGAATAGCAGCCTCAGCTGCATGTAATATGGATTGGGTTATATTTTCGACCTTAACATCTATGGTCTCCCCAGATATATCTAAATTGGCGATCCTTTAGAAGGATCCCTAATCTGCTTTCTTATAGTTAAATTTTGGAGTTGGAGGGTCTGAAACGATGTCGCATGTATAAGAAAGACAGATGGGTAAATGATCACTTCCCAAGGAGTCGTCATAAGGATTCCATAAAAAATCTTGATGTATACCAGGGGAGGCCAAAGATAAGTCAATGGCCAAAAAGTTATCAGGACAATCATCTACACGAGTCGCTCTACTATCGTTCAGAAGACAGAGGTTGGACTGTAGTATTAGGTCAGCTACTTGCTTCCCACGGCAATCAATCCTCAAGCTACCCCATTGATAGTGATGGGCGTTAAAATCGCCCAACACTAACTTATATCCAGGGAGATGTTCAAATAGTGAATTTAAAGCATCACTATCAATGGGGCCATTTGGAGGACAGTACAGAGAGCAAATAGACAGATACGTGTTATTAAATTTTACTCTGCACGCGACCGCTTCCAGAGTAGAATTTAGAATCACTTCCGTTTGTGGGTGTGATTTGTGTGTGTATATGGCTACTCCGTGACCTTCATATCTTCTATACGAGTGATAGTGTTTGAACTGTGGAGGATCAGGATGATTCTCCAGGCGCGTCTCCTGTAAACAAACAATGTCTGGCCTGTGTATTGACAGCAGGATTGCTATATTGTGTAACTTATTCCCGACACCTCTACAATTCCACTGTAATAGAGTGAATGTGCCGGTTTAAGATTTTCATTGGGTGCCAGTGTTCTTCGTCTTTTTTTGTTGCCCGCCAGTAGGCGAGCGACTATCGGGGAACCTATCCAGGTGCTTACTCATGGAAACCTCCATATTCTCATCAATGATAAGGTTCCCAGACTCCACCGAGGAAGAGCTATTCTTCCTCTCCCTTGCTGGACCAGGAGCGGGAAGGACATGAGGACGTGCCGGCTTGGTGAGGGTAGTCAGATTAATCTTATCAGACTTGTCGGGCTTCGATTTTGGCCGCACCGACTGTGAAGGAGCAGCGGCAGCCTGAGGGTAAGAAGTGGCGACAGGGATGTCTGTAAGAGAGTTGGAATGTACAGGGGGTCTAGACTTAGAGGTAGGGCATGTGGCATGTGGAGCGAATGTTAGGTCAGTCTGTGTCTCCACGGTGCACATGACGGGACGGGACACAACCGCCGATGCATAGGAGACATTAGGCTTGGGAGTTGCATGCAACTTCTTCACCTTCTTCCTAGCATCGTAAAAGGATATGCCCTCAGTCGCTTTCACTGTGCAGAAATCTTTCTCCTCCTTCCACTTGGGACAAGCCCTAGAGGAAGTGGAGTGAGCATCCTTACAGTGGAAACAACATTCAGTCTCTGATGTACAGTGGTCAGCAGAATGTCCTACAGTCGTGCACTTGCCACATACTACGTTTGAAGCTCGACAAGCCTTTTCATGATGTCCATAGAGCTGACATTTTCCACAACGAAGAGGATTGGGTATGTAAGGTCTCACATTAACAAATTCATATCCTACTTTCACATTAGTAGGAAGAGATACTTTACCGAAAGTCAAAACTACTGTGGTTGTCTTCGTCCTTAAGCCTTCCTGGAAACGGTATATGAACCGGGCTTCAATTACATCTTGCTGAGCAAGTTCACTGATGATGTCATCCTCGTCCATGACCATGAGGTCCCTGCAGGTGATAACACCTTTACAGGAATTCATGGAGTGAGGGATCGTCGGCACAACATCATAACAGTGGAACTTACTCAACATCATCAAATCTGTTACCTGACGCGAGTTTACTGACTTTACTAGAAGGTCCCCACTAGCAAGTTTTTTCACCTGTTCCACCTCACCGGCACACCCGTCAATCACCTTCTTGATAATGAAGGGATTGAGGCTGGACAGGGGAGTGGAACCAACCGCATCAAGCAACACGAAGGAGGCGTTGTTCACATTTATGTCTAGCGGGATGCACGTCTGAGGCCGTTCAGTCTGGGATCGGTCTGTCTGTGGTTCAGTCGGGGGTCGGTCAGGACCGCCTCCCCCCATAAAGGGGGGGGAGGCAGTAGGGGCGTTCTCCATAGTACCACTCCCCTAATGGGGGAAGTGGGAAAAAGGTGAGAAGACAAACAAGGGGCAAACAGCCAAGGACAAAACATTTAAATCTGAGGTTGCCCTCTCAAACCACTCCAGGGAGGCCCGACCGTGTTTATTCACGCCCCAGAGCGATCAGTGGGGGGGACTCTCCGTGGGCGATAAGCAAAGGTAAACTCAGGAACAGACACAAACACCTATTGTATCTCTAAAGAGGGAGGGGAGGAAAATGAATACTAGCTATCCTAACTTTATAGAAAAACGCCCTAGTGGCGAGCAAAACAAAGCTAACGCCGGTGAGGCAACCCTATGATAGAGAAGAGCTCAGAAAACACGTCTCCTCCCTCCACAACTATTCATGAAAAGTCCATTTTGAACTTTTTTTATTTTCCGGCCTATCAACCATTGGGGCCGAAGCCCCTGGTTATTAAGGCCATATATATATATATATATATATATATATATATATATATATATATATATATATATATATATATATATATATATATATATATATATATTGTTACGGAACAGAGAAAGATAATGTACACTTTAAGTGGGAATACTAAAAATCACTACAGTCCCGTAAAGTTCCAGGTTCAAAACAAAAGAGTTAGGTAAAATTACAAGTTAAAGTTTAATGCTTAAACTAACAACATAACATTCAGGACTCATAAGGATAATGTAATGGCAAATAAACAGGTTAAATATATGGTTAACTGCAATAGCCTCTATTAACACGAAATAAGCAAGAGTAAATTTATCTAAGTCAGCCCTGATAAAATGAGATACCAGATAATACTCAGTGAATGCCAGATAAATTATTACAGATACAAACTATTATCAAAAATGATATAAAACCCTACATTAATCACAAAGACCTCACTAGGCCTAAGAGTCAACCTTATGCTACACAGTACAAGAAAAAATGCAACAACAGTTATACTCAAATTACACAGCTGCTAGATGGTTGGAGACTTCCTGAGAAATTCACAATAATAATAACTGTACAGGGGAGGACAGAGATGTGAACAAAATGAGGAGCAGATCTAAGTGGCAGTGATGCAGAGACTGAGCTCATTATATTGGAGCCGGCAGAGCTTGATACAACTTGTAAGAAGGACGCGCAAATGAAGCCATGGGGACAAAAAGCTGAAAATCCCGCTCTGAATAACAGAGAGAACGACTTACTCTACTATAACGGTAGAAGGGGGGGACTGAGGCAGAACACGCTCGTGATCAAACATGCAGCAACTGTGCGTTAAAATTACACAAAGGATGATGAAATCATAGGCAATGTAACAATATATATATATATATATATATATATATATATATATATATATATATATATATATATATATATGTATATAATATATATATATGTATAAACATTTAAACATATATACATATATATACAAACATATACATATACATACATACACACACACACACACACACACACACACAGACACACACACACACACACTTCCATGCATACATACAGACACAATTTCATGCAAACATACATATATATATATAATAATTGTAATTTTATTTATTTTTTTTTATTTTTATTTATTAAATTTTTTCTTGGTTTTATAATTTTTATACCTTATATTATAAAGAAAAACTAATCTAAAGACCCTATAACTAATCACATAACAGAGAAATCGCTAACCTACACTAAATCCTACAGAGACAAATAGCTAGACCTTCAGTAATGGTAAAAATACCTCGACTAACAGAACACCATCGACTGTAGATATGTAATGTCTTTCTACATGACATACCTGCACTCATCACCTGGTGACTGTCAGTCGAGGCACAACCTAATATAGGGGACATCAATATATGAAAGGTAACCAGACGAGACAGGAACATTTCCATATACATCAGCTGTCGTCCCTAATTAGAATAACTTAAGCAAGATAATATAAAGTATTTACATATTATGTACAAAAAGTGAAGAACCTCGCCCAACAGACCACCATCGACTGCAAGCCCAATACCTTCCTATATTGCACACTTGCACTCATCAGCTGGTGACTGTCAGGCGAGGAACTTGGCTTAATGTAGGGGACATGTATATTAGAAATAGATCGGTGGGAGGAGGAACTATTTAAAATATGTCAACTGTCAACCCTGATTAATATTATAATATATACATATTTACCGTTGATAAAAACCATAATCACACAGTAAAAAAGTCACATCACTCTGATCAGTCCGGTCTCTCTCAAGAAAGCCATCAATTTATTAGTCATAACAATGTCCACATCACCCAGGATCGTGGAAATGGTGAAGATGATGTCTACTGCGCCACAGCAATTTATAAGTGAAGTACGTTCACGAATAAATCGCCGACAGCGCAGGATGATAGGACTGATAGATAATACCGCATTACAGATGTCACAGTGCGGTGGGAAGCGTCTTTCCATATAAGGTTTTATGTGGGTTAAAATGGTGGCATTGAGCCGTAACCATGCCAACACTTTTTCTTGTAGGCGACTGGTGCGGTTGGCAGTGTCCCAGTCGCTCAATAACAGCTTACAAGTTAGAATGTTTTGTTTGGTTACTGACCTTGCCACATATGATTTATTGATTTCTTTCCGAGAGAAAGACTCCACCGTAGATCACAAGGAACGTCCCAAGTCTCCTCGAGCTCTACAGCCGACTATGCAAGTAAGTCAGCCTGCTCATTGCCGTAGATACGACAATGACCAGGAACCCAGATCAGCGTGAATGACTTGTTTCATGAATGCAGCTTATTAACGATGCGGCCCTGGATCTTGTGCAAGTCCGTAGTGCAAGAAACAATTGCCTGAAGGGCTGATTTCGAGCCTGAAAATATGACAAATGAGTCATGCCTAGAATTGAGAGCACAGTGTATGGCTTTGTTAATAGGAAAAAGTTCAGAGGTAAACACAGATGTATGAGTCTTCAACCGATACCTGAGGGAACATTCAGTCGACCACACACTTGCACCCACACATTCACTCGACTTGGAGCCGTCGGTGTACAATTGATGGGACCCCAAGTGACGAACAATGACGTTACGAAACAAGTGGTGGACCTCCGCCTTCGGTGCCTTGGCCTTTCGTGCTGGGAGCCATGATACATCCACTGTAAAACTGGGTGGCTCCCGAGGCGCTATATTTTTTAGCACCAAATTGTCACAGTAACTGGAGTCCACACCAAGCTCCTGAGTCAGTAAGTGGAGGCGAACGACAAGTGGCCGACGCACCACCCCCAGAAGGTGGTGGTATTGATGCAGGGGGGTACAGGCCACATTGCCGATATTATTTTTCCTAAATGTCCTTTCACCGTAGGACAAGGCAAGGTGGTCACGGCGAATACAGAGGGGAGGCACATTCGCCTCCACTTCCATACGAGCCACACGGGTACACCGGACGGCTCCAAGACGCATTCGCAAACATTTATGCTGTAGCACATCCAATCCTTTCAGTGTGACATCGGATACTGAGCCATACACATGTGCGCCATAGTCTAGCTTCGATCAAATAAGGGACTTATACACCATTAATAAAGATTTTCTGTCTGCTCCCCAGGTAGTACCCGCTAGGTACTTGAGGATATTTAACGGTTTATCACAACGAGGAAACAAAGTATTAAGGTGAAGTTTAAAATTCATTCTATTATCAAAATGTATTCCTAAAAACTTTACAGAATGTTGAAAAGGTACCGCCTGATTATCCAAAGTTAAGCACAAATTACGTATGTTACAATTAGTCAAGACTATAGCAGCACACTTTTGGATGGAAAACTTAAATCCCCACTGCAAGGCCCGTTGGTGGACGGAGTCAAGGGCTGCTTGAATCCGCCCAGCCGAAAATTGTGCATTACGGGAAGAGTGCTATAGTGCACAATCGTCAGCGTAGAGCGAGTATTTAAGATTCCTCGGGATGGGAGCTGATGACAGAATATCATTGATCATAATACTAAATAAAGTAGGACTAAGCACACTTCCCTGAGGCACCCCGTTTTCCTGGATAAATACATCCGATGTTACGTTACAGGACAATTTGACAGAGAAAGTTCTGTCCCATAAGAAATTTGAAATGAAAATAGGCAAATTTCCTCTTAAACCATAAGCATAGAGCTTCATTAGTATACCGTGACGCCATGTCATGTCATAGGCTTTATGGATGTCTAAGAACACCCCTATCATGAATTCTTTATTGGCAAATGCCTCTGCAATACAATGCTCCAAATTCATTAAATGATCTAGTGAACTTCTGTATTTAAGTAAGCCACATTGTTGATCATTTAAAAAATTCTTCGACTCTAAAACAAAAAGAAGCCTATTGTATACCATACTTTCCATGACCTTACATAGACAAGAATTCAACACAATAGGACGAAATGAAGTGGGATTCATAAGACGACCAGCGTCTTTCGGTATCGGTATCATGTGCGCAAATTGCCATGAGTTTGGGAACGTTCGAGACGCCCAAATCTCATTGTACAATGCTAACATCTTAATCAGGTTGTCCTGATTAAGATGCTGGATCATACCGTACGTGATGGTGTCTGGTCCAGGGCTGGTGTCTTTACAGGATTTAAGGGCAAGGAGCAGTTCATCTAGCATAAACTTTTGTTTGTACAGGGAGTCTACGTCTTCTGTGGCAAAGTCTAATATCTGTAGCTCAGCCGTGCGTTTATGATGTTGAAAACGCGGGTCATAATTGGCTGAGCTACTTACCTAAGAAAAACTCCTGGCGAGGATGTTAGCAACATCCACGGGCTCATCATATATGTTATTATTTACCTGAAGGGTGGTGATCGGGAAATATGGGCCTTTATTAATTAATATTCTTATAGTGGACCAGACATTACGTAATGGTGTTGTACGAGTCACCGTGGACACAAAGGACCGCCAGGAGTCACGTTTGGCCCTTCTTATTATTCTCCTTGCCTCAGCCCGTGCCTGTTTGTATGCAATAAAATATTTCTCAGTTGGCTGACTATCAAAAATCCTGTATCTCCTATTTCGTTTTCTTAATGCCTGTCGGCAATCCGGCGTCCACCAATGTGCTCTATGCATTGCATGATCTATAGAAGTCTTGGGAATAGCAGCCTCAGCTGTGTGTAATATGGAAGTAGTTATAGTTTCGTCCTTAACATCTATGGTCTCCCCAGATATATCTAAATTGGCGATCCTTGGGAAGAATCCCCAATCTGCTTTCTTATAGTTAAATTTTGGAGGTGGAGGGTCCGAAATGATGTCGCGTCTATACGAAAGACAGATGGGTAAATGATCACTTCCCAAGGAGTCGTCGTAAGGGTCCTATGAGAAATCTTGATGTATACCAGGGAAGGCCAAAGATAAGTCAATGGCCGAAAAGTTACCAGTATGATCATCTAAACGTGTCGCTCTACCATCGTTCAGAAGACAAAAGTTGGACTGTAGTATTAGGTCGGCTACTTGCTCCCCACGACCATCGATCCTCAAGCTACCCTATTGATAGTGATGGGCGTTAAAATCGCCCAACACTAACTTATTCCCAGGGAGATGTTCCACTAGTGAATTTAAAGCATCACTATCAATCGGGCCATGTAGAGGACAGTACAAAGAGGAAATAGACAGATACGTGTTATTAAGTTTTACTCTGCACGCGACCGCTTCCAGAGTAGAATTTGGAATCACTTCTGTTTGTGGGTGTGATTTATGTGTGTAAATGGCTTCATAACTTCTGTACGAGTGGTAGTGTTTGAACTGTGGAGGATCAGAATGATCCTCCAGGCACGTCTCCTGTAAGCAAATAACGTCTGGCCTGTGTATAGAAAGCAAGATTGCTATATCTTGTAACTTATTCCCAATACCTCTACAATTCCACTGTAATACAGTGAAAGCGACGGTTTAAGATTTTCGTTGGGGGCCAGTGTGCTTTGTCTTTTTTTGTTCCCCACCAGAAGGCGAGCGACTACCGAGGGACCTATCCCTGTGCTTGTTCACGGAAACCTCCATATTGTCGTCAATTACGAGGTTCCCTGACTCACCCGAGGAAGAGCTAACCTTCCTCTCCCTCGCTGTAGTGGGATCTGGAAGAACATGAGGACGAGAGTCTTTTGTGAGGGTGGTCATGTTTCTTTTACTAGACTTGTCTGGTTTCGCTTTAGGCCGTACTGATGGAGAGGCAGCAGCAGCCTGAGAATAAGTTGAAGCTTAGGGATGTCAGTGAGAGAGTTGGAGCGGACAGGAGGTCGAGATGGAGATGTACTGTGAGTGGCAGTAGGGAGAAGGACAGGATCAGTCTGCATCTCTACAGAGCACATCACAGGACGGGGACATTACCGCCGAAGCATAGGACCTATTTGGCGTGGGAGTTGCATGCAACTCCTTCACCTTTTTCCTAGCTTCGTAATAGGAAATGACCTCATTTGCCTTCACCGTGCAGACCTCCTTCTCCTCCTTCCACTTGGGACAATCCGTAGAGGAAGTGGAGTGACCGCCCTTGCAGTGAAAACAACAGACCATCTAAGATGTGGAATGTTCTGCATCATGACCTTGGCTTGCACACTTGCCACACACTGGCTGGGAAGCCCGACAAGTCTTGGAACCATGCCCATACAACTGGCATTTCAAGCAACGGACAGGGTTGTGAATATATGGCCGCACATGAACAATTTCGTAGCCAATTTTGACATGACTAGGCAGTGATACTTTTCCAAAAGTCAAAACAATAGTCGCAGTCTTTGTCCTGACACCTTCCGAAAATCTTGTTATGAAGTGGGCATCGATTACATCTTGCTGAGCAAGTTCCTCTATGATCTCTTCCTCACTCATCACCATGAGATCCCTGCAAGTGATGACACCGTTGCAGGAATTCATGGATGTTGGGATCTTGGCTTCGACATCATAGATATGAAACTTGCGCAGCTTCAGCAAGTCCTTAATCTGGGAAGAATTGCAAATCTTTACAAGGAGGTCTCCATTCGCATGTTTTTTGACATGATCCACCTCCCCAGCACAGCCATCAATAACCTTCTTAATCATGAAGGGATTGAGACTTCTCAAGGGAGTGGAACCTAGAGCATGAATGGTGACAAACTCCGCGTTTTTTACATCCACGTCACGAGGCAAACGAGTCTGGGGCCGTTCTGTCTGGGGGCTGTCTGTCCGTGTAGTAGTCGGGGGTCGGTCAGGACTACTTCCCCCCCTGAGGGGGGGAGGCAGTAGGGGCGTCCTCCATAGTAACCACACACCCCAAACGGGGGAAGTGGGAAGAAGGAGAAAATACGATCAAGGGGCAAACAACCGGGGACCACACACCTAAGTCTGAGGATGCCCTCTCAAACCACTCCAGGGAGGCCCGGCCGTGTTTATTCACGCCCCAGAGCGATCAGTGGGGGGGACCCTCCGTGGGCGATAAGCAAAGGTAAACTCAGTTTATTAGAACAGACACGTACTGTTCAAGACTAACAGGGAGGGGAGGTAACTGAGAACTAGCTAAAAGTAAGAGTCACCAGAAGGGTGAAAAAAAAAAAAAAAGCTAATGCTGGTGAGGGAGCCCTGAAAACTAGAGAAGAGCGCAACGAAAAACACGTCCACACTCCTCACGACCATTCATCAAAGTCTCGTTTTGATTTTTGATTTTTTTTCTTTTGCCTATCGACCATTGAGGCTGCAGCCCCTGGTTATTAACGCAAAATTATATATATGTATATACATTGACATATATATACATATACTGTATATACGAACATATATAATTACACACATACATACATACACACATTCATGCATATGAACATACACACTTTCATGCACACGTACATATTGTTACGGAACAGAGAGAGATAATGAACACTTCAAGTGAGAATACTAAAATCACTACTGTCCCGCAAAGTTCCAGGTTCAAAACAAAAGACAGGTAAAATTACAAGTTAAAGTTTAATGCTCAAACTAACAACTAAACATTCAGGACTCATAAGGATAATGTAATGGCAAAAACAGGTTAAATATATGGTTAATTGCAATAGCCTCTATTAACACGAATTTAGCAAGAACAAATTTATCTAAGTCAGCCCTGATAAAATGAAAGAACCGGATAATACTCAGTTAAAGAAAGATATAATATTATTACAGATATAAAATATTACCAATACTGGCTGACAGCAAAAACCTCATCAGGCTTACGAATTAACGCCTTATGCTATACAGTACAAGAAAAATGGTAATGACACTTAAACTCAAATTATACAGCAGCTAGATGGTTGGAGACTTCCTGAGCACTCACAAAAATAATAATATACAGTACAGGGGAGGACAGAGATGTGAACAGAATGAGGAGTAGATCTAAGTGGCACCTAATGCAGAGACCGAGCTCATTATATAGGGGGCCAGCAGAGCTTGATTCAACTTGTAAGAAGGACGCGCAAATGAAGGCATAGAGGACGAAGAGTTGACACTCCTGCTCTGAACAACAGAAAGAACGACTTACTCTACTATAAGGGGGAGAAGGGGGGAGTGAGGTAGAACACACAAGCCTGGTCACTATGGAAGCCACGTGCCGAATCGTGATCAAACATGCAGCATACTGTACAGTAGAATTATATAAAGGATGATGAAATCATAGGCTATGTAACACCTCCCCACAGAAAAAAAGAAATTTACAAAAGAAATTTCTTATTACTCTTAAACAATTTGTCTAAAGTCAAGATAAGCAATCTGCAATAACATTTTCTTTCCCCTTGACATGTTGTATGTCTAATGAATACTCCTGAAGAAGAAGACTCCATCTTATCAATCTCTGATTTTTATCTTTAAACTTACTAAGGAATTTCAGTGGGTTATGATCGGTATAAATGACTATGGGGTCAAAACTAGAACAGAAAATAAAATGAAAAATGCTGTAAACCCAAAATCAAGGCCAAAAGCTCTTTCTCAATAGTTGAGTAGTTCTTTTGAGGTGGAGTGAACTTCTTACTGTAATAAGATACAGGGTGTTCAATACCCTGATCATCCTCTTGCAGCAAAACAGCCCCAGCTCCTGTATCACTTGCGTCAACAGCCATCTTAAAAGGCTTAGCAAAATTTGGAGTAGTGAGCACTGGCTGACTTAATAGGAGAGCTTTAAGTTTAATGAAAGAGGAGTCACAGTTATCGGTCAAGACAAATTTAACTCCTTTTTTCAGTAGGTCTGTAAGTGGTGATATAAGAATTGAAAAGTTAAGAACAAATCTCCTGTAATAACCTACCATTCCCAAAAATCTTTGTAGCTCTTTCCTACTTTTAGGTCTGGGAAGATCACTTATAACCTGAACCTTAGCTCCTGGTGGTGCAACGTGTCCATCACCAATTACGTACCCAAGGTACTGAACTTTAGCTTGACCAAACTCACACTTTGATAAATTAGCTACAAGATTAGCCTGAACCAAACGCTCAAGAAATTTACTGACATGGCATAGGTGATCTTTCCAGTTGTCACTGAAGATAAATACATCATCAATATAAACAACACACCCTGCCAAACCCTCTGTTACAACATTCATGAGCTTCTGAAAAGTGGCTGGTGCATTCTTCATACCATATGGCATTACAGAACATGCAAAAGTCTTTCCTAGTGTTACAAAACATGAGATCTCCCTGGCGCGTTCAGTCAAAGGTACTTGCCAGTGTCCCTTTAACAAATCAAACTAACTTATGTACCTAGCCTTTCCGATCTTGTCTATGCAATCTTCCACGCGAGGGAGAGAGTAAGTGTCTGTTTTGGTTATGTGATTAACACGTCTGTAGTCGATGCAAAGCCGCTGTGACGCACCTGGCTTAGGGACTAGAGTGACAGGAGAACTCCACTCGCTCTGACAGGGCTCAATCATCTTGTGGTCCAACAGGTAGCCAAGCTCCTTCTGGATGAGAGGAACTTTCACTGGGTTCACACGGTAAGGAGGCAGTTTAATTGGCTTTGCGTCCTCAACATCGACATCATGCATCAACACAGTGGTTCTTCCTGGAGTGGCACGGAACACTTGCGGGTACTCCTGCAGTAATGCCGAAAACTCCTGCCTTTCCTCGGGAGCTAGATGAGAAAGCTTAGTCTGGAGATCATTCATGATATCAGGATTCTTCCCCAAACTATCACTCGGGTTCAGACTGCATGGGAGAACTTCACTTGCAGACTCGGGTGGAACAGCTACAGTGCAGACTGGGTTATTTTCGTCCCGCCTGTGATATAACTTTAGCATGTTGATGTGACAAAGTTGCTTGTTCTTTCTACGATCTAGTGTGGCGATGACAAAGTAGACATCACTGAGTTTCTTCTCCACGAAATAAGTACCACTAAACGTACCTTGAAGGGGTTACCCATGCACTGGAAGAAAAATCAAAACCTGATCTCCAGGCTGAAAGTGGCGTAACCTGGACCTCTTATCATACCAAGTCTTCATCTTCTTCTGAGCAGCTCCTAAATTCTCTCTCACCAGCTGTAAAGCAGTGGACAGCCGTTCTTTGAACTTCATCACATACTCCAGCAGGTTGACGTCATCTTCCTCCGACAGCCAGCATTCCTTGAGTAGCTTAAGAGGTCCTCTTATTTCATGGCCAAACAGTAGTTCAAAGGGTGAGAAGCCCAGTGATTCATTTGGAGATTCTCTTGCGGCAAATACAACGAATGGAAGACCTTTATCCCAGTCTTTCTGATGTTCCAAACAGTATTTCCTGAGCATCGATTTGAGTGTTTGATAATATCTCTCCAACGCTCCTTGGGTCTGGAGATGGTAAGCTGAAGACGTGATCTGGGTGATGCCCAACTCTTTCAGAGACTGCTTGAAAACCTTGGACATGAAATTACTTCCCCGGTCTGACTGTACCTCCTTGGGCAGACCAAACTTGGTGAAGAACCCTAGCATTTCCTTAACCACGTTCTTTGCTGAGATATTTCTAAGTGGAATGGCTTCAGGATAACGAGTAGCCATATCAATCAGGGTCAACACATAAGAAAATCCTGAAGAAGTCTTAGGAAGAGGGCCCACAATATCCACCAACACACGGGTGAATGGCGCCTCAAAAGGAGGAATGGGAACTAGAGGTGCAACCTTTTTGGTCTGATTACACTTTCCCACAACAACTTGACAGGTGTGACAAGACTTACAATACCAGGAAACATCTCTGAAGATACCTGGCCAGTAGAAGTGTTTCAAAATGCGTGCCACAGTCTTCCTCACTCCAAGGTGTCCTGCTAAACTGGAATCATGAGCCACTCTAATGATATCCTGTCTTCAAACACGAAGGATGACAACTTGATGTACAACCTCCCATTCACAGTCAGCTGATGCTGTTGGGGGTCTCCACTTCCTCATAAGTACTCCTGACTTTATATAATAACAAGTAGAAGCACCAGCTGACTCTTCCTCACTGCAAGCAGAGTTAGCTAGACCTTTCAACTCAGGGTCAGCAACCTGCAACTCAACCAACTCTTGACGAGACAAATTATGAACACTACGGGGTACTGCCTCATCTGGTGAGTGGTCCAAACTAGCAAGAAAAGTGTCAGCTAGGATAACATCATCATCATTATCCTCTAAGTCACCAGTAACTTTAGACTGAGCCCTAGTGACAGCACATGAAGAGAACACATCAGGGACATCACAATCCCGGGTCGCAGTCACTGGCTCACTAGACAACTGAGGAGCTGGACACACTTGACTTCCACCAATATCATTTCCAAGTAAGAAAGTTACACCTGACATTGGGAGTGTCTCAACCAACCCAATCATAACGGAACCATTAACAAAACCAGACTCTAAATTCACTCTGCAGAGAGGGACAGAGAAGTAATTATTCCCTACACCTTGTAAGATTACAGTTTTATCAGAGGAATTAACATTAGAGCCTAGAACACTGGTCAGCATAAGGGATTGGCAAGCACCTGTATCGCGATATATTTTAACTGATTTCCTGTCATTACTGTCCAGAGGACTGACAAAACCATCAGACAGAAAATTAGCACATGAACTCTTGAGAGTGTCACCCACGTTACTGCTCAAAAGAGGAGCTTCATCATGAGAATTTAATTTATCCCTCAAAGAAGGTTCAGTTAACTCGGTTATAGAATTCTGGGAACTCTCAAGGGTGGACACTAGACCAATTGACTGAATATTTAAAGACTCCTTTTTGTTCACATCACGCTGTCTCCTGAAACATTTCTCCGTAGTATGACCCAGCTTACTACAATAAGTACATGTACTTTTCTGAAATCTAGAGGTGGAGCTGGTATTTACTTTCCGAGAAACATCATCTTTATTCTCTTTCCTGTTACCTGTACTCTGAGTAGAGGCAACGTACTTACTGTCAGCTTTCATTTTTTCTTTAGAATATCTCTCGTGAGTGAGAACATATTCATCAGCTAAAACTGCAGCATCAAACAAATTATCTATTCTTTTCTCATCAAGATATAGGCCTACATCTTTATTAATACACCTTTTGAAGTCCTCCAGCAAATTTATCTGCTAAAATTTATCAAAATCAGAATTTACATTCTTAGAATTTAACCTAAAGAGACAGGCCAGAGAAAGGGACGGGGGATGGAGTTATCCCCGTACCCTGAAGATTGGGTCTATGAATGTGCGTGGATGTAGTACAATTGAGGCTAAAAGGGAGGAGATTGGGAGAATGTTTGTGAGAAGAAAGTTGGATGTGTTAGCTTTGAGTGAAACGAATATGAAAGGGAAGGGGGAATATATGTTTGGAAGTGTGAATGGAAGATTGTCAGGTGTTGATAGAGGAAGGGCAAGAGAAGGTGTGGCCTTGTTAGTGAGTCCGGAAGTGCAGCAGTGTGTGATTGAATGGAAGGAGGTGTCATCGAGACTGATGTGGGTGAAAGCGAAATTTGAACGTGAGTTGTGGGTGTTTGTGAGTGCATATGGGCCTGGTAGTGAAAGGGATGAACAAGAGAGGGAGTCTTTCTGGAATGATGTTGATGAGTGTCTGCAGAGTTTTGGAGCGAATGTGAATGTGGTAATGATGGGAGATCTGAATGCTAGAGTGGGAAATGTAGCAGTTGAAGGCGTAGTTGGTATGCATGGTGTGCCTGGAAGTAATGAAAATGGGGAACGAATGATAGCGATGTGTGTTGAGCGAGAGATGGTGATTGGGAATACGCTGTTTGAGAAGAAAGATATTTATAAGTATACATGGGTGAGACAGGAGGGTGGAAGGGTTGTTGACAGAGCCTTGATGGACTTGTGGTTGTGTCTAGGAATGTAATAGGAAGATTGTTGGATGTGAGAGTTCTGAGAGGGGAGGGTGGAGGTATGTCTGACCACTACCTGGTGGAGGGAAAGTTAAGAGTAGGTAAGAGATGGGTGAGAGCTAGGAGGGTTAGGTGTGGCAGGGAGGTTTTGAAAGTGAGTGAGTTGGATAAAAGAGAGAAAAAGATAGAGTATCAGGAGAAATTGAAAGATGAGTGGAACGCAGTGAAAGATCGGGAAAATGGCAGTGTGGAGGAGGAATGGCAGTTGTTTAAGAGTGCTGTGGTGGAGCATGCAGAAGAGGTGTGTGGTGTGAGACGTGTGGGTGGTGGTGTAAGAAAAGGAAGTGAATGGTGGTGCGAGGAAGTAAGTATGGCTGTGGCTGAGAAGAGACGTGCATATGAAGTGTGGCTGCAGAGGAAGGATGAGATGTCATATGAAAGGTATAAGGAAAAGAGGAATAGAGCGAGAAGGGCTGTGCGTGATGCTAAAGTGGCAGCAGATGAGAGGTGGGGTAGGCGGCTGACAGAGAATTTTCAACAGAATAAGAAAATGTTTTGGAAGGAGGTGAAAAGGGTGCGAAAGGGAGAGTCTGGGAAGGAAGAACGAGTAAAAGCAGAGGATGGAAGGATGTTAATTGAGATGGATGCAGTAAGGAAGAGATGGGCAGAGTATTTTGAAAGATTGTTAAATGTAGAGGAGGAAAACGTGGCTGAGATTGTGGCAGATAGAAGGGTGCAAGGAATAAATGTGTTGGGAGAGTTGAATGATTCTTTGATCACGAAGGAGGAAGTGGAGAAGGCAGTAAAGGAGATGAAAACAGGGAAAGCTGCAGGTATGGATGGGTGTGCTGTGGAATGCCTGAAGGGTGGTGGAGTGACTATTGTTGACTGGTTAGTAAGATTATTGAATGTGTGCTTTGAGAAAGGTATGGTGCCAATTGACTGGGCAAGTGCTTGTGTGGTCCCGTTGTATAAAGGCAAGGGTGATAAGTATGAATGTACTAGCTTTAGGGGTATAAGTCTGTTGAGTGTTGTAGGTAAAGTGTATGGTAGAGTGTTAATTATGAGAGTTAGAGAGGGTACAGAGGGAGTGATTAGTGATGAGCAGTGTGGCTTTAGGAGAGGGAGGGGATGCGTTGATCAGGTGTTTGCTGTGAGACAAGTGTGTGAAAAGTATTTAGCGAAAGGCAAGGATGTGTTTTGGGCATTTATGGATTTAGAGAAAGCATATGATAGAATTGATAGGGAGGCTTTGTGGACTGTTTTAAGATTGTATGGACTTGATGATAGGTTACTAAAAGGGGTGAAAAGTTTTTATGTAAATAGTAGAGCGTGTGTAAGAGTGGGAAATGCTGTGAGTGATTGGTTTCCCGTGAGAGTGGGGCTGCGACAGGGATGTGTGATGTCGCCTTGGTTGTTTAATATTTACATGGATGGTGTTGTAAGGGAGGTGAATGCAAGAGTTTTAGGTGGTCTGAGTCTGGTAAATGTTGATGGAGGAGAGTGGATTCTGAAGCAACTGCTGTTTGCAGATGATGCTGCATTGGTGGCTGATTCAGAGGAGAAATTGAGACAGTTGGTAGAGGAGTTTGGAAGGGTGTGTGAAAGGAGGAAATTGAAAGTAAATGAGAATAAGAGTAAAGTGATGAAGTGTACGAGGTTGATAGATGGTAGGGGGATGAATATAGTTTTGAATGGTGAGTTGCTTGAGGAGGTAGATTGTTTTAAATATCTAGGGTCACATGTTGCTGTGGATGGAAGAATAGATGCAGAAGTGAAGTTTAGAATTAATGAAGTAGGAAAGGTGCTGGGAGGAATGAAAAAAGTGTTTAAATGTCGTTCACTTAGAATGGATGTAAAGAGAAGGCTGTATGAGGGTGTTGTGGTACCGACTGCGTTATATGGGGCTGAAACATGGAATATGGGTGTAGCAGAGAGGAAAAGTTTGAATGTAGTGGAGATGAGATGTCTGAGGAGTATGTGTGGAGTGACGCGTATGGATCGAGTGCGAAATGATGAAGTGCGAAGGAGAACTGGAGTTGTTCGGGAGATGGCTGGTAGAGTTGAGCAGAAGGTGTTGCAATGGTTTGGGCATATGGAGAGAATGGATAATGAGCGATTGGTGAAAAAGATAACTAGATCTGATGTGAGAGGTGTAAGACTGAGAGGAAGACCACGAATAGGATGGATGGACAGTGTGAAGAGAGCGCTGGATGCGAGAGGGATGTCTGTTGAGCAAGGAAGAGTGGCTGTGCGTGACAGAAATAAATGGAGAGAAATTGTGAATGAATAAGTGATGACGCAGCCCTGAGGGGATATTCTCCCGCATTTGGTCTGATCAGCTAGTCAGGTCAGGTGCGGGTAAGGGGATGGGTCTGTTATGATGTGGCAGGGGTAAACCAGTTCTGCTGTCGGGCCCTGCTGTGGATGTCACTGCTTGCAATGCGCAGTTGACCCTTGTGCGGTGTGATGCGGTGAGGATCTGTCCGTTCTCCCCTTTGGGGCTAAGATGCGAATGAATGTGTTTGAATGGATGAATAAATGGAGAGTGAGTCGTCCTGTCTCGGCTACCTCCCTTTCCTTGGGGGAAGCAGCCTAGGTATATAGATAGAGATAGAATTTAACCACTGCTCTTACAGATCTTCTTTGACTTTTGCATACTCAACATGGGATTGCTTATCTTGCTTATAAGTTGTCCTAAATTTTACTCTATAGGCTTCAGGAACAAGCTCATAGACCTTAAGAATCAAGCTCTTAACTACATCATAATTATCAGATTGATTCTAAGGCAAAGATGCATAAGTTACTTGAGCTTTACCAGTGAGAACACTCTGAAGGAGTACTGGACAATACTTTTTGGGCCAATTAAAACCCGTAGCTACCCTCTCAAACAACTGAAAATACTTTGTTAAATCAGATTTATTAAAACGAGGGACAAATTTAGCATTTTTAGCCACATCAAAATCATCAGAGCTAGATGATCCAGTTCCACCTTGTTTCATGCGATACTCATGGTCTACCTGAATCCTAGCAAGTTCAATTTGTGCCTGAGCCTGTGCCTGTGCCTGTACCTCCTGAATACGAGCCTGAGACTCAGCCTCCTTAGCACGTGCCTGAAACTCAGCCTCCTTAGCACGAGCCTGAAACTCAGCCTCCTTAGCACGAGCCTCCTGGAGGGCTAGCTGTAACTTAGCTATTTCAATCTGCGTTTGCTCATCTGGAGGAGTTACAGTAAACAAGCTTTTATTAATCATGCCAACAATTTGATCTTTAGAATGATGAGAGCGAACAGCAATTCCCTCTTGTTGAGCAACAAGCTTAAGTTCATTCCTTGTTCTATTTTCTACATCACACACTGTTTGCACAATTGACAAAAAATCTTTGGCTTCATCAAGACTAGTAATAGTAGACATCATGAATAAATCACAGTCACAAAATATCAAGAAATATCCTTATGATAATATCCTGAATATCCTGGTGAAGTCGCCAAATTTATGTTACGGAACAGAGAGAGATCATGAACACTTCAAGTAAGAATACTAAAATCACTACTGTCCCGCAAAGTTCCAGGTTCAAAACAAAAGACAGGTAAAATTACAAGTTAAAGTTTAATGCTCAAACTAACAACTAAACATTCAGGACTCATAAGGATAATGTAATGACAAAAACAGGTTAAATATATGGTTAACTGCTTAAATATATGGTTAACTGCAATAGCCTCTATTAACACGAATTTAGCAAGAACAAATTTATCTAAGTCAGCCCTGATAAAATGAGAGAACCGGATAATACTCAATTAAAGGAAGATATAATATTATTACAGATATAAAATATTACTAATACTGGCTGACAGCAAAAACCCCACCAGGCTTACGAATTAACGCCTTATGCTATACAGTACAAGAAAAATGGTAATGACACTTAAACTCAAATTATACAGCAGCTAGATGGTTGGAGACTTCTTGAGCACTCACAAAAATAATAATATACCGTACCTTGGAGGACAGAGATGTGAACAGAATGAGAAGTAGATCTAAGTGGCAACTAATGCAAAGACTGAGCTCATTATATAGGGGGCCGGCAGAGCTTGATACAACTTGTAAGAAGGACGCGCAAATGAAGGCATAGAGGACGAAGAGTTGACACTCCTGCTCTGAACAACAGAAAGAACGACTTACTCTACTATAAGGGGGAGAAGGGGGGAGTGAGGTAGAACACGCAAGCCTGGTTACTATGGAAGCCACGTGGCGAATCGTGATCAAACATGCAGCATACTCTACATTAGAATTATACAAAGGATGATAAAATCATAGGCTATGTAACAATATATATATATAATAATTTTTATTTTATTATTTAATTTTATTTTTTTTGTAATTTTTTATATTTTTAACCTTATACTACTTATAAACAAAAATGCCTAATATAATGACCCTAAAACTAATCACCTAACAGACAAATCGCTAATCTATACTAAGTCCTAACAGACAAATATCTAGACCTACACTAATAGTAAAAAAGCCTCGACCAAAAGAACACCATCGACTGCAGATATGTAATGCCTTTCTACATTACATACCTGCATTCATCACCTGGTGACTGTCAGTCGAGGCACAACCTAATATAGGGGACAGCAATATATGAAAGGGAACCAGACGAGTCAGGAACATTTCCATATACGTCAGCTGTCGACCCTAATTAGAATAACTTAAGGAAGATGGTATAATGTATTTACATAATTTATACAAAAAGTGAAGAACCTTGCCTAGCAGACCACCATCGACTGCAAGTGCCCAATACCTTCCTATATTGCACACTTGCACTCATCAGCTGGTGACTGTCAGGCGAGGAACTTGGCTTAATGTAGGGGACATCTATATTAGAAATAGATCAGTGGGAGGAGGAACTATTTAAAATATGTCAACTGTCAACCCTAATTAATATTACAATATATACATATTCACCGTTGATAAAAACCATAACCACACAGTAAAAAAGTCACATCACTCTGATCAGTCCGGTCTCTCTCAAGAAAGCCATCAATTTATCAGTCATAACAATGTCCCCATCACCCAGGATGGTGGAAAGGGTGAAAGGGACGTCTGCTGCATCACAGTAATTTATAAGTGACGCACGTTCACGAATAAATCGCCGACAGCGCAGGATGATATGACTGATAGATAACACCGTATCACAGATGTCACAGTGTGCTGGGAAGCGTCTTTCCATATATGGTTTCACGTGGGTTAAAATGGTGGCATTGAGCCGTAACCGTGCCAGCACTTTTTCTTTAGGCCGTACTGATGGAGAGACAGCAGCAACCTGAGAATAGGTTGAAACCTTAGGGAAGTTGGTGAGAGAGTTGGAGCGGACAGGAGGCCGAAATGGAGAGGTACTGTGAGTGGCAGAACGGAGAAGGACAAGATCAGTCTGCGTCTCTACAGGGCACAGCACGGGACGGAACATTACCGCCGAAGCATTGGACCTATTCGGCGTGGGAGTGGCATGAAACTGCTTCACCTTTTTCCTAGCTTTGTAGTAGGAAATGCCCTCCGTTGCCTTCACTGTGCAGACCTCCTTCTCCTCCTTCCACTTGGGACAATCCCTAGAGGAAGTGGAGTGACCGCCCTTGCAGTGGAAGCAATCGACCATCTCAGATGTGCAATGTTTCGCATCATGACCTTGGCTTGCACACTTGCCACACACTGGCTGGGAAGCCCGACAAGTCTTAGAACCATGCCCATACAACTGGCGTTTCAAACAACGGAAAGGGTTGGGAATATATGGCCGCACATGAACAATTTCATAACCGATTTTTACTTGGCTAGGCAGTGACACTTTACCAAATGTCAAAATGATATTCGCAGTCTTTGTCCTGACACCTTCC
Source organism: Coenobita brevimanus (assembly GCF_032717465.1). NCBI lineage: Eukaryota > Metazoa > Arthropoda > Malacostraca > Decapoda > Coenobitidae > Coenobita > Coenobita brevimanus. The sequence goes on along the minus strand of NC_137035.1, from coordinate 9,549,257 downwards.
GAAAATCTTGTTATGAATTTGGCATCAATGACATCTTGTTGAGTGAGTTCCTCTATGATTTCTTCCTCACTCATCACCATGAGAACCCTGCAAGTGATAACCCCCTTGCAGGAATTCATGGATGTTGGGATCTAGGCCTCGACATCATAGCAGTGAAACTTACGCAACTTCAGGAAGTCCTTTACTTGAGATGAGGTACAAGTCTTAATGAGTAGGTCTCCGTTTCCAAGTTTTTTTACTTGTTCCACCTCCCCAGCACAGCCATCAATGACCTTCTTCATCACGAAGGGATTGAGACTGCTCAAGGGAGTGGAACCTAGAGCAGTGATAATTACAAACTCGGCATTATTTATAGGGATGTCACGGGGCAAACGCGTCTGGGGCCGTTCTGTCTGGGGGCTGTCAGTCTGTCTAGTAGTCCGGAGTCGGGGGGAGGCGGTAGGGGCGTCCTCCATAGTACCACTCCCCCCTAGCGGGGGAAGTGGGAAGAAGGAGAGAAAACGATCAAGGGATAAACAACCGGGGACCACACACCTAAGTCTGAGGTTGCCATTTTGAACTTTTTTTTTTTTCCATTTTTTTGCCTATCGACCATTGAGGCCGGAGCCTCTGGTCATTAAGGCAAATATATATACTGTATATGTATATATATTGACACATATATACATGTATATACAAACATATATATACATACATACATACACACATCCATGCATATGAACATACACACTTTCATGCACACGGACATATGTATATAATAGTTTTTATTTTATTATTTTTTAGTAGTTTTATTTGTATTATTTATATTTATTTTTTATATTTTTAACCTTATATTACTTATAATCAAAAATACCTAATCTAAAGACCCTAAAACTAACCACCTAACAGACAAATCACTAACCTATACTAAATCCTAAGAGACAAATAACTAGACCTACACTAATATTCAAAAAGCCTCGACCAAGAGAACACCATCGTCTGCAGATATGTAATGCCTTTCTACATGACATACCTGCACTCATTACCTGGTGACTGTCAGTCGACGCACAACCTAATATAGGGGACATCAATATATGAAAGGGAACCAGACGAGTCAGGAACATTTCCAAATACGTCAGCTGTCGTCCTTAATTAGAATAACTTAAGCAAGATAGTATAATGTATTTACATAATTTGAACAAAAAGTGAAGAACCTCGCCCAGCAGACCACCATCGACTGAAATTATATACCCAATACCTTCCTATATTGCACACTTGCACTCATCAGCTGGTGACTGTCAGGCGGGGAACTTGACTTAATGTAGGGGACATCTATATTAGAAATAGATCGGTGGGAGGAGGAACTATTTAAAATATGTCAACTGTCAACCCTAATTGATTGATTGATTGATTGTAGTAAAAACTGGCGGCGCAACTGCTAAGGTCATATGACGCCGGACAACAAACTAAAACACATGGCAAATAAACTGTGCATAGTTAATAACTTTTTCTAGAAATAATACACTGAAAATAATAAAAGAATAGTTAAAAGAGAAAACAGTTTCTTATAAAATTATTGTGGAAGGAGGCCCGCCTCCTGAAGAAAAACAAAAACATCAGTAAAAACGCTAGGGACTCCCCCAAGCATCGAGGAGAGACAGTAGGCACCATCTACCCCTGTATGCCTATGGAGGAATCTCCGACGCAGGTCCCCCAAACTTGGACACTCGACCAACAAGTGACAGACAGCAATCATCACAGTACGATTGAGTCTCGCCACTCATCAGGAACCCATGTGTAACCCGAGAGTGCCCAATGCGAAGCCTAGCAAGAGCTACCTCCAATCGCCGAGGCATGGAAGGGAGAACCCTTAGCACAACCACTCTCTGGAAGACCTCTTTCAGCTTATTATGAGCAACACCATCCCAACGTCTCTGCCAACACACATGCATTCTGTCCCACAAGTAAGGCGTTAGATCAGATGCAGGAAGCGGATGTTCTGTTGGGGGCTGTTGAGTAGCCGTAGCCTTGGCCAATGACTCCGCAGTCTCATTGCCCACCACACCAACATGTGCAGGAACCCAGCAAAAATCCACTCTCTTCCCTCGACGACGAATGAGGAACAGCCACTCCAAAACAGCTAAAACTAAGGGATGGGAAGAGTTAAAAAAGTACAGGGCCAAAAGCGCCCCTTGAGAGTCGCTAAAAATAGTAAAATAATTGTCAGGATGAACAAACACCAACTTCAAGGCTAAAATGATGGCTGACAACTCCACAGTAAAAACTGAGGCAACCAAAGGAAGACTACCTCCACGGCTAAAATTGGGAAATACCACTCCAAAACCAACACCTGATGCGGATTTAGAGCCATCAGTATACGCAGGCACAGAACCACCCTGACTAAAAGAATGTTCTAAAAATAACCTTAAAAGACACTGAGGAGCAACAAAATCCTTTGAACCTGCAATAGGTCTGCAGAAATTTACCTTGGGCAATATCCAAGGCGCAACCCTCGGGATCCAAACAGGACTGACAAGTACTGCTGACAAACCAAACCCCTCCATTATATCCTGAACCCTATAGCCAAATGGACGAGGCATGCGAGGGTGTCTACTATAACACAAAAGACAAGACTGTTTCGTCACACCCTCACAGACAAGTGAGTCAGGAAGGCGACGAATCCGGAGCCAGCACCGCACTGCAACAGACTGACGCATCTAAGGGAGGCACATCAGCTTCCACCAATAAGCTGGGAATTGGAGAGGACCAAAAAGCCCCAGTTGCAAGGCGAAGACCAGTATGATAGACAGCATCTAGAGTTTTTAGTCTTGATTCTGTGGCAGAGGAATATACCTTATAGCCATATGACAGCTTAGACGTTACAAATACCTGAAACAAATGCAAAAGTGTCCTTCGATCAGCACCCCAAGAGGTATGGGACAAAACCCTCAATAGATTGAGAGCCTTCATACATGATGTTTTAAGATTTGCCAAGTGTGAGACCCATGTCAAACGACAATCAAAAGTCAGGCCCAAGAATTTCGTCTCTGTCACACAACGGAGTCTCCTGCCACAAAGCTGGAGATCAGGGTCCGGGTGTATCCCTCTCATCCTACAGAAGTACATAGCCACAGTCTTTGAAGGGGAAAACCGAAAACCCTTGGAAGTGGTCCAGGCAGAAATCTTGTCCAAGGCAAGTTGCATCCGCCGCTCAATAGCAGACATGCGGGAGCCAGAAAACCATATAGCTAAGTCATCCACATAAAGTGATGAGGATACCCTAGCAGGCAGTGTCAATGATACCATTAATGGCCACTGCAAACAGGGAAACACTTAAGACACTCCTCTGCGGGACACCTTCCTCCTGGCACAGTGGCGCAGAGAGGGTAGAACCCACACGAACCCGAAATAAACGATCAGTCAAGAAGTCTCCAAGCAACACAAGCAGGCGACCACGTAAACCAAAGGCATGAAGTTGTTGGAGGATGCCATGACGCCAGGCAGTGTCATAAGCATTTTCAAGGTCAAAAAACACAGGCACAAGATGTTGCTTGGAGGCAAAAGCTTCACAGATTGACGCCTCAAGCCTGATAAGGTTGTCTGAAGTGCACCGTAATTTACGGAAACCACTCTGCGACGGAGAGAGAAAGCAACCCTTCTCCAGAAACCACATAAGACTGACATTGACCATCTTTTCGAACAGCTTGCAAACACATGATGTTAAAGTGATAGGGCGATAGTTGGAGACTTGGGAATGGTCTGTACCAGGCTTGGGAAAGGGGAGGAGAAAACCCAACTTCCAACTCCTCGGAATAGAGCCCTCACTCCAAACCCTGTTAAAAAAGTCCAATAAAAACTGAAGTGAATCAGTTGGAAGATGACGCAGCATAGCATATGGAATATCGTCAGGCCCAGGAGCAGTGTCATGACACTCTGAAAGGGCAGCACGTAGCTCACGGAGGCTGAAATCTAAATTATACAGCTCTCCGCCACGAGAGCGAAAGTCAAGACCCAGCCTCTCCTGATTCCTACAAAAGGTGGCAAATGGCTGAGAAGGATCCTTTGTGGAGACAGCGTAAAACTGATCTGCAAAAGCAGAGGCTACTGCATCTGGTGCAGACACAAGTTCTCCGTGAAGGCGCAACACCAGAGGGGAGGGGGGCAAGAACCTACCAGATATCTTCCGCACCTTTTTCCACACCACAGACAGTGAAGTTGAAGATGTAATTGTAGAAACATACGACCTCCACGAGTTATGGCGAGCATTCTTTATGACCCATCTATAGTGAGGACGTGCTTTGCGAAACTGTATTTTTAGAAAAACAACATTACGATTGGCTAAATACCGACGAACAGCTGCTTTGTAAGTTCCCTTTGCTATGGAGCAGTCATCATTCCACCATGGCACAGGTCTCCGGGAAAAAACACCCAAAGTCCGTGGGGTAGAATGAACCCCTGCTGAGAAAATGGTCTTAGTAAAATAACATTCGGCATCATCAATAGTTGAAAAATCAGTAACCCTGTTGGCAAATACACATAGTTCCTCAAAGAGAGACCAATCAGCCCTGTCCAGACACCAGCGTGGCAGACGGGCTACAGGAACAGAGCGAGTAGGCTGCACCACTACAGGGTAATGGTCACTACCATGTAGATCATCCAAAACCTCCCAAGAAAAATCAAGGGCACAGTTAGAGGAGGAGATGGTAAGGTCAGTGACAGAATACGTGCCAGTCTGAACATGAAAATGGGTCGGCCTTCCATCATTTAGGACAACCAAATCTAAATCCCCAACCAAAGAGGCAAGAAGATCACCCCGGGGATTTGAAAGTGAGTCACCCCACAAAGGATGGCGGCCATTAAGGTCACCAAGGAGTAGGAAAGGGGGTGGAAGTTGGCTGATAAGGGTTTCTAGATCAGCACGTATAACAGGAACGGAAGGTGGAAGGTACAGACAACAGATGGTATATCACCTCCCAACGTGCATCTGTACGGCTAGAACTTGAAAGGGGGACTGAATCTCAATGGAAATAAAGGGGACATCAGAACGGCACAAAATTGCACATCCACTGCTGTGACCACCAGGAGGAGATGCATGGAAGGCCTTATACCCCCTAATGGAAAGGAACTGTCTGTTCCCCACCATTGTCTCCTGAAGACACACACATAGTGGGTTCAGAGTAGAGAGTAATAACTGCAATTCCTCCCAATTTGCCATGGCACCTCTACAGTTCCACTGAAGACAGAGTAGTACCGATTGAGCCATAGTGATTAGTATTAAATATTATGAACTTAGAAAGCTGTGTAGCAACCTCATTGGGAAGGGAGTGAAAGCCCTTCTTCCTAGGCGTGGAGCTCTGCCTCACCAACCGAGAAGGCAATGAAGATTTAGAATTTCCGTGGGTGGAAGTACCCTTACCCCGAGACATGTCCCGCCCATCGCCAGAATGAGTCCGAAGCACAGAGACCTTCTTGGAAGTCCCACGTGCCCAGTCCGCACACCCATGTGAGGGTTCAGCTGGTACCTCGGGGCCAACCGAACCCCCCCCATCCAAATCATTCAAAGGTTGGCCGCTGGATGACGGATCAGAGGGAGCAAGCGACTGAGCTCTATGAGTATCTAAAGACCCAAGCCTCACCACACCTGAGGAAGAGGCAGGGACGGGAATCCTAGAAGGGCCATCATGAACACCCACAGACTTAGACGCGACCAATGGCTGGGTTGTTGAGCGAAGAGCCCCCTCAGAATCTTCATGTGGTACAGAAGTTTGAACCTTAGATGGAGGGGAGTCACCCAAAAACTCCTCACTCCTCATTCGTTTGAGGTTGGCAGATGCAACCTCCATCTCTGCACCAGAACTTAAAGCATTAAAAACTATAGTGCCACACTGTAAAGAAGATTGAGCAACAGTAGCAGAGCGGGCAGATGGTACAGGAGCAGCAGTCGGTACGGAAGTAGCAGCTGATATAGAAGTATGAGAGACGCTGTTTTTTTTTGGATATGTCAGGACAAGGATGCACAGGAAGGACATCGGGAGTTTTGAATGTGTCATAGCAAAGTGTAGCATCGACACGGGTGTTTGTCACAGGAGGAACCGGAGGAACTGGGATGGGGGAGGCACTCCCAGACGCTGGAAGAACCACCGCAGAGGGGACACCCCCAGAGACAGGAGGCACCTCCCTGGAGGAAGCATAGCTGCTTCCAGGCTGCACTCTCTCAGTGGAACCCCCGGTCGAGAAGGCCGGGAAGTAGAACCCCAAGAATTTGATGGGGCATTGTGTGATGGCAGGGGCACCTGCCGGGTACTTTATGGCGAGACAATGCAGCAGCAAAGGTAACCCCAGGGCGAATGAACCGCTCCCTTACCCTGCCCTTTGCCTCAGAAAAAGACATTTTCTCCTTCGTTCGGACAGAGATGATCTCGTATTCATATTTGTATACTTTGCAATCCCTTGAGGAGGCTGCATGTGCTCCTCCACAGTTCAAACATTTAGAGGGTTGAGAACAATCATCTATACCATGAGAAATTCCACCACAATTTCCACAGACCTCAGGAAGGCCAGACGCTTCCCGCCTGCAAGAACGGCGGACGTGACCAAATCTTTGACAATAATAGCATCTTCTAGGTCGGGGAACATAAGGTTTAACCTTTAGCTTCCACCATGCAGCAGTGATAACCTCCGGCAAGGTAAGACGGTCAAATGTCAAGAAAAGAGTGGTCGTGGGGTTAAAACCCCATCAACCTTCTTCATAATTCTCTGTACTCCTACAACACCCTGAGGAGCCAGCCCCTCTAGGAGGGAAGAATCAGAATATGATATCAAGTCATGAGAATACACAACCCCTCGGGACTGGTTTAGGACCAAGTGACGAGAGGCAGATACAGGATAACCAACGACCATAGTTAGGGACTGGATGCGTGAACTCTCCTCTTCATTCCTAGCTTCTAGCAATAGAGAACCATCACCCTGTAAAGAGACCTTGGGGGTAAATCCACATGCTGAAACTAGACCACTGTGAATCATAAAACAATTCAGGTTCCGGAAAGAAGTATCATTATCCATTTTAATGACTACATATTTGGTGTAAGAGTTAATAATAAAAACACCAGGTAAGAGCTCCATAGAAAAGGCATCGCAATTCACCATTTTGGCAGACGACACGGAGGGGACAGGGTCGTCGGCCAGAGAGTGACCAGTTGATGCTGACTCGTGCGGCTGGTCACCGACCACACGAGTGGGTATAGAAAGGTTCTTTGTATCCATAAATACATTGGTGTAAAAAAATTGGCACCAGGAGCCAAGGGAAACCGCCTACCAGGGAGTGTGGGGACCAAGTGCAGTCTGATGGGAGAGGGGTACCTCGTCCCCACAGGATGTCCCAAAAAGGGCACCCCGTGATACGAAAGTTTGCTCCCATCAGTGCAAAGACCCCCTTCCCGAACACCCTCCAGCCCAGACACCCAACCAACCAATTCAGGACAGCACTGACGTGATCCTTCTGGAGGGCGGAACCGATGCACCATAAGGATAACCTCCCCACTGTAGGGGGTCACCTTGACGTGGTGGTGGGGCTTTAAGCACGGTTGGCAGTGCCACCTACTTGGGAGGCAAGCCTACCTTTGTAGGGTTTGGCATTTGTCGGCCTTGTGGACCAAGCACCCCCTATATCACTGGTAGAGGAGGCTTACTGATGATGTCAGTCCCTGCCCATTTGCCATCTAGGGTGGGACTGTTGCTTCCCCACATGTTTGCCGTGCATAGCGTCCCGTAATGCTGGGAGACGGGAGTCCTGGAGGTTGAGCGATGCCGCATGGTGCGCCCTGCAGCTAGCAATACACCTCTTTGGTCCCTTATTCTGGCTAGACGGGTGGCCTGGTTGGGCCCGAACAGGTCAATTGGCTGGTCACTGGCTAGACATCCAGGCTAGTCACCTAGTGGCTTTAGGGTCAAGTGGGCACTGGGGGACCTGGTGGCTCCTATCGTCCTGGAGTCACCCTTGTCAGGGTCCCTTGGTTGTTACCTGCATATACTTTCCCACTACCTCTGGGGTCGCCAGTGGTGCTTTCCCTGGCATATGGCCTCCCCTTGTTGGGCTCCATGGTGGGTGGAGGGGTTGGGGAATGAAGGTGGTTTTTATTATATATGGCTTCCCACACCATTCTTGCAGCTGACGACCCTGGTTCCATCCCTAACCATCCTTCACAGTCTCCCTCCAGTGTGCCTCGTGTGCCTCTGGCTGGTGAGGCCCACATTGCCACCTTGGAACCATACCTGCCTGGTTCCAGTGGTTTGCAGTCAGTGGCCACTACAAAGAAGAAGAGCCGGCAACAGACAACAACATCTTGTGGACATGCCCGTGAGGTCCTGCCAGGTGTCTATGAGAGGGTTGATTTCCCAAGGTACTACACCATTCATACTTTGGATGGTCAGCCCATTGGGAATCTGGACATTTTTACTGTTCATCGGCGCATTGTGTCAATCTGTGGGAGAGAGACGAAGATTTCACCTCGGGGGGATGGTGGCCTCCTAGTGGAGGTTACATCCCCTGAAGAGGGTTCCCGGCTGGCTGCCCAGTGTAAGGACCCGGATGCATTGTTCACTTGTGTTCCTCATGCCTTTTTTAATCAAAGTCGAGGTGTTGTTTTCTCCAAAGACTTATTCCGTTACAGTGAAGAGAAGCTGCTTGAAGAACTCCAGGTCCACAGGGTCGTTAAAGTGGAGAGGTTTCAGAAGAAGGTTGATGGTGTTCTTACCCTAACTCCATCCTTGTTGCTGACGTTTGACTGTACTGTTCTCCCTTCATCCATCAAGGTGGCTTGGTTGTCCCTTAGGGTCAAACCCTTTGTACCAAATCCACGACGCTGCTACCACTGTCAGATGTACAGGCATGTTGGGAGAGTCTGTCGTCGTTTGCAACAGGGCCTCCCAGTGGTGTGTGTCAGTTGTGGAGCATCTACTCATGCAGGACAGGACTGTCCTGGACCTGTTTATTGTTTGCACTGTGGCAAGGCACATCCTGCTTCATCTAAAGACTGTGCCCGGTTTTGCTTGGAGAAGGAGATCCTCCTCATCAGTAATCGGGATAAAATAAGCTTTCCTGAGGCCAGGAGTAGAGCCATGTCATCTGTTTTCCGTAACGGAGTGTCTTATGCGTCAGTTTTGTCCGGTCATAGCCGTCCTCGTCGTCCTGTCCAGCAGCAGACCCGAGTTCCTCCTGTTGTGTCAGCTCCTATGCCTTCATCTGCTGATTCCATGTCAGTGCAACAATCTCCCACACTTGAGATGGTTGCCGCTACAGTTCAAGACTCGACCTCTACATCTATGGTATCCCCTGGTAGTCATGGTGCATATTCTTCATTTGCTAAACGTCATCGTGATTCCTCAGAGTCTTTGAGTCTTGAAGATCCTCCAAGCAAGGTGTCGGTCATGGATTCCACATCCTCTGTAGTTAGTGCATCTGTGCAACAGCCCTCGGACCCTGCTTCTGGGTCTTTGGGGGCTTCTGGGGTGTCAGGTCAGTCTGGCACCTCTTCCTCCGGGGTATCGGATGTTCCTCCTCCGGTTACCTCGGAGGATCCTGTCCTGCCCCCTCCACGTTTGGAGGCCAGGACCCCAATCCCTCCTGCTCGACCTCTTGGTTCACTAGGGGCCCCGGGCAGGTTCGGAGTAGCTCTTCCTCTCCTGCTGGGCAGCGACGGCTGTCTGTGAAGTCTCCCAACACTTCACAGACCCCAGGCCCTCGTTCTAGCCATGCTGCTGCCCGTGACAAGCCCCTTAGTGGGCGTATCCGCATTCCCAAGAAGATTGTCTCCCAGGGTCGCTCAGTGGTTTCCACTAAGTGACCCTTTCTTTTGTGTATATAGTTCCTCCATTTTAATATTTTTAGTATTTTTTTATGGTTTTCTGTTTGTCCCTCTCCCCTGCCCCTTTTTATTTCAATAGTTTTAATAACTAATATTATTCAATGGAACTGCCGTGGTTTACGAGCCAACTGGGAGGAACTCCGTTGGCTTCTGGCTGAGTATTCACCTGTGTGTGTTTGCCTACAAGAGACAATGGTTGGTGATGCTGCGCCTCCCAGTCCACCTGGTTACCAGGTTTTTTATTCAGATCCTCTTCCTGGACAGGGTCATGGTGGGGGTGTGGCTATTCTAGTACGCAGTGACATACCTTTCACTGCTGTGAGTCTTAACACTCCACTGCAGGCTGTTGCTCTCCAGATTTTCCTTCCCCGTCGTAATACTGTGTGCTCTTTGTACCTCCCTCCTAGTGCCACTATTGAGAGGGTTGATCTTGAAAATCTTATTCATGCACTTCCCTCACCCTATTTCTTGCTGCCCGACATAAACAGTCATCATCCCCTGTGGGGTGGCTCCACAGCTGATGCTAGAGGTATTATGTTAGCCTGCATTGTGGAGGATGTGGACCTGTACATTTTAAATTCTGGTGAAGTTACTTACTTCCATAGTCAAACGGGTATTTTTACTTCTATTGATTTGTCTCTGTGCTCTGCAGGGGTAGCCCTGAATTTTACATGGGCTGTGTTACCGGACTTACATGGCAGTGACCACTTCCCTATTTTATTAAGATCGCCACAGAGTGCGCCTCGGCATCGTCTTCCCCGCTGGCGCTTGGATAGGGCGGTCTGGCCGGTTTTTGAGGAGCTGTGTTCCCCGAACCGATGTGTGGAGGATTTTGTCAGCACTGATGCTGCTGTTGAGTATTCACAGACTAACTACACTCGGCGGCACTGCAGAGTATTCCGAGAACAGCTGGTCACTTTCCTTGCCGTCCAGTTCCCTGGTGAACTGATGAGTGTGCTTCTGCTGTTCGGGCTAAACGTGCTGCTTTCTCCCGACTTCGTCGTCACCGAGGTGACCCTGGTTACTTAGCGGCATATAGGAGGGCTCGAGCTCATGCCCGGCAGGTTATGAAGGAGGCTAGGAGGAAGTCTTAGGCATCATTTGTTTCTTCAATTTCTTCACAGACTCCTCTCACAAAAGTGTGGAAACGGGTGAGGAAGGTTTCAGGGAAATTTCCCGTTCCCTCTCCTCCTGTTTTATCTCATGCAGGTGTGGTGGTGGCTCATTCTTCATCTGTTCCCGAGATATTTGCAGCTCATTTTGCTAATGTCTCTAGGAAGGACACCTCATCCCCGTCGGCACACCGCCGACGGCACCTGGAATCTTTGGGCATTAGTTTTCCATCTACTGCGGAGGAGTCGTATAATGTTGCTTTTCCTGCTTCTGAACTTCAGACGGCATTGTCGCAGTGTCGCGACTCGTCTCCAGGCTTGGATGATGTCCCATATGCCTTCTTACACCACTTGCCTGATGCAGGCCTTCATTTTCTGTTGTCACTGTATAACAGAATTTGGTGCACTGGTGTGTTTCCGACCTCATGGGGTGTTGCTGTGGTTCTCCCCATCCCTAAGCCGGGTAAGGATCACTTGCAGGCCACTAATTATCGCCCTATCTCGCTGACATCTTGCCTTTGTAAGGTCCTCGAAAACATGGTGAATAGTCGGCTCGTGTGGTACTTAGAGAAGGGTGGTTACTTGTCTCCAGTCCAGTGTGGGTTTCAGAAGATGCGGTCGACCACTGATGCTCTCCTTTCTTTAGAATCATCCATCTGCCAGGCTTTTGCAACTAACCAGCATCATATCACAGTGTTCTTTGATTTGGAGAAGGCGTACGACACTTCCTGGCGTCATGGTATATTGCAATCTCTTTATGAGTTTGGTCTCCGTGGGCAACTTCCCACTTTTATCCGGGAGTTTTTATCTAATAGTTTTATTCGGGTCCGAGTCGGGAGTGAGCTGTCTACTGCACGTCCCCTTGAGGATGGTGTGCCACAAGGGAGCATACTAAGTGTTACCCTTTTCGCAGTGGCAATTAACAGCGTTATTTCTGTGCTCCCTGATGGTGTTCGTGGCTCTCTCTACGTTGACGATTTATCAGTCACTGTCACTGCATCACGGTTGTCAATGGCAGAAAGGAGGATGCAGATGGCTCTCAACCGTGTCTCTAGATGGGCTGATGAACGAGGTTTTCGATTTTCCTTCAAGAAGACCGTTGCCATGCATTTTTGCCGCGTTCGTGGAATCCACCCTGACCCAAACCTTTTTTTAGATGGGCGTCGTATTTCGTGTTTAAAGGAAACCCGGTTTTTAGGGCTGATTTTTGACAGCCGATTGACTTGGGTCCCTCACTTGAGGTACGTAAAAGCTGAGTGTCTCAGAGCATTGGGTCTCTTGAAAGTTTTAGCGCACACGTACTGGGTACTGATCGCAAGACCCTCCTCCTCTTGCATCAGTCTCTGATTTTATCCAAACTTCATTATGGATGTGAAGTTTATTCCTCTGCCTCAGAAGGCGGGCTTCGTATTTTAGATTCCATACATCTTGCTGGTGTTCGTCTCGCCACTGGGGCATTCCGATCTTTCCCCGATTTCGAGTTTGTTGGCTGATGCTGGTGTCCTTCCTCTAGACTTGCTCCGCTCTTCCCTTTTGATGAGATGTTGGTATTGCTTATCTCGTCTCCCAGACTCTGTGCCCTTTGTCAAGGTCTCTCAAGATTCTCGGTCACCTATTTTTGTCACTCGGCCATCCTTTCGAAAGCCCTTTGGTTTCAGGGTGCAGTCAATTATGTCTAGCTTCTCTGTTCCTTCTGTGCCGATCACTCCCCACCGTGTCCCGAGGGTGGGCTACTGGCTTCTCCCCAGAGTGACATTTTGTCGTTTCTTCTCATCCAGTAAGGCCTCCCTTCCTTCTCAGGTTTTATTTTCTCTGTTTTTAGAGCATGCCTCTTCTCATGGGCACTCCATACCAGTTTATACTGATGGATCTAAGTCTGATGCGGGTGTGGGCTTTGGTGTGGTGTTTCCCACTTTCTGTCGAGGTGGGAGCCTCCCTGTGACTGCTTCTGTTTTTATGGCTGAGCTGACTGCTATTTTATTTGCCCTTCAGATTCTCTTCACTCTCCCCCACACTGCTTTTACTGTTTTTAGTGACTCATGAAGTGCTCTTTCTGCAGTGGAGTCTTTTAATCCCTCTCATCCTTTGGTTTTATCCATTTTAGAGTGGCTTTTCCTTTTAGGGCGTCGTGGACGTCGTGTAGATTTCTGTTGGGTTCCAGCTCATGTAGGAGTGGCAGGGAATGAACGAGCTGATCAGCTGGCCAAGGCGGCAGCGGCTCGTCCCCCTCTTGCACAGTCCCCTCTGTATCGTCTGCCTGCTACAGATATGTGCTCCTTTATTGCCTTCAGGGTTTGGTGCTGTTGGCAAGAGCATTGGGATGCTGTGGGTGCCAATAAGTTGCGCTTGATTTGCCAGAAGGTGGGCTCATTCAGTTGCCAGGGCTTTCCTCGTCAATCGGAGACTGCTTTGTGCAGCCTCCGCATTGGCCACACCAGTTTCTCTCACGGTTTTTTAATGGAGAGGGCTCCTCCTCCATTCTGTGATGACTGTCTGGTTCCCTTGACTGTTCGGCACCTGTTGGTGGAGTGTCCTAGTCTTGAGGATTTGCAGCGTCAGTTACTCTCTGACCACCAAACGAATGGTGGTGTGTATCATCTTTCCTCCGTGCTTGGGGAGGATGCCTGTGCCTTGGGAGGGGCAACCCTCTCCTTTGTGAAGGAGGCAGGACTTCTTAAGGATACTTAGAATTTATCCTTTTTGATTGTGTGGCTTATCCTCTGTTTTTTGTTTTTTGCTTTTTACTTCCTTGTTATACGGCGGCATATGACCCTGGCAGTTCCGCCGCCATGATTATTATAAAAAAAAATAAAAAATACTGATAACCTACGTTTCGGGCAGTGCTTAGTCAGACCCCTCAACCACAACCCTACCCGCATGGGAGACCCTGCCAGATGTCGTTACATCCACGGGCTGGCTTGTGGGATTACCGGAGCACGCAAACACCCCCACCACGACAAGGTGGCTGCCCACGGGAGGGACTATCAACCCTAATTAATATTACAATATATAGATTTTTACTGTTCATAAAAACCATAACCACACAGTAAAAAAGTCACATCACTCTGATCAGTCCGGTATCTCTCAAGAAAGCCATCAATTTATCAGTCATAACAATGTCCTCATCACCCAAGATGGTGGAAAGGGTGAAGGGGACGTCTACTGAGCCGCAGTAATATATAAGTGAAGCACGTTCACTAATAAATCGCCGACAGCGCAGGATAATATGACTGATAGATAACACCGCATTACAGATGTCACAGTGCGGTGGGAAGCGTCTTTCCATATATGGTTTAATGTGGGTTAAAATGGTGGCATTGAGCCGTAACAGTGCCAACAATTTTTCTTCTAGGCGACTGGGACGGTTGGCAGTGTCCCAGTCGCCCAGGTACGGCTTACAAGTTGGAATATTTAGTCTGGTCTACTGACCTTGCCACAAAAGATTTATTGATTTCTTCCCGAGAGAGAGACTCGACCGTAGATCACAAGGAACGTCCCAAGTCTCCTCGAGCTCTACAGCCGACTTTGCAAGTAAGTCAGCCTACCAATTGCCGTAGATACGACAATGACCAGGCACCCAGATCAGTGTGAATGGCTTGTTGCATGAATGCAACTTATTAACGATGCGGCCCTGGATCTCGTGAGAGTCTGTAGTGCAAGATGCAATTGCCTGAAGGGCTGATTTTGAATCTAAAAATATAACAAATGAGTCATACCTAGAATTGAGAGCATAGTCTATGGCTTTGTCAATAGCAAAAAGTTCTGAAGTAAACACAGATGTATGAGTCGGCAACCGATACCTGAGGGCACATTCAGTCGACCACACACTTGCACCCACACATTCACCCGACTTCGAGCCGTCGGTGTACAATTGATGGCACTCCATGTGACGAACAATGATGTTACGAAGCAAGTGGTGGACCTCTGTCTCCGGCGCCTTGGCCTTTGGTGCTGGGAGCCATGATACATCCACTGTAAAGCTGGGTGGCTCCAAAGGCACTATATTTTTTACCACCAACTTGTCACAGTCACTGGGGTCCACACCAAGCTCCTGAGTCAGTAAGTGGAGGAGAGTGGCAAGTGACCGACGCACCCCCCGCAGAAGGTGGTGGTATTGACGCAAGGGGGTACAGGCCACATTGCCGATATTATTTTTCCTTAACCCCTACACCGCGGGCTTGTTTACCAATAACTTGCGTGTGCCGCGGGGTTATTTGGGCTCCGACAGACTCTCAAAAAATATTTGCCAAAAATCAGTTATTAGTCCTAGAATAATAAAATTACATATGCTTATGGCACATACCTTCAGCTTTCTCCTGGAATGATTGTTGAGCCTTCGTCGGTTACCGTAGGACTTGTGGAGACCTCTGAAGTAGGGTAACGAAGTCTCCACTTTACACTTCCCGACAACCCGTAATATGATTACCACAGCCAGATACAAACACTATAAACACTATTCTACAATTTTCAAGTAGTTTGGGATCCATACTAAAAAAAAAAACACTGTGAAAGCAATGGAAATTACGAGCGCGTCTGATCGTCGCACTGGCACTAGTTCGCTCATGGTAGCCTGTCATTTATTATTCATAAAACCCCTCACACTTTATATTTCTATTACTATATAACACTTATATATATCTACAGTCTTTATCCATAAGTTTCCTTCAGTAGTATTAGTTTATTGTCACTGTAGGGATTCAATTTCTTTCAGTAAAATACGTAGCATTCACTTTCTCGTCCTGTATACTGGCATTGAGAGTGAATGTCACTTTCATCTTCACTCTCATAACTCATAGCATTCAGACATGCTAGAGTGAAACTTTCACTTTCATTACTCCTAGGGTATATACTCGTATTCTTATAATACTACTCATTTACATTTCTATTTACGTTCTCTATTTTATTTACGTTATTTACATTTCTATTTTATTTACACTGTGTTGTGCACTGTCACTTGAAATAACTTATAAAACTATTTTCCATTGTTCACGTATATTTACATTCATTACTTTCACTTGCTGTTTACACATTATTTACACATTATTTACAATTCCACTTGCACTGTTTTACTCAATAGAAAGATCATAGTCACTCTTTTATCAATTGTCAGCCCTTTACCTCTTTCCACACGAGGTTTAGTAGGGGGTAAAGGTCACAGAGCCATTTGCATGGGGGTGAAAAAAAGGCCTTGAAGTCAGCAAGATGAAACGTACGTCCTCTCACTTCGGAAGATGAGACTACACTGATAACGCAGGGGCAGCCTAGAGGCCTGCTTTAGGGGTTATTCAGAGTTACCAATATTACTTCTTGAAACAGCTAAGTCTAGCACTGATATGATTGGCAGGAAATCTAGACAATACATTATAAATCTGGTAGTTCCAGGTGAATGTAAATATTCTTCCTTCCTCCTTACATGTATATTTATTACGAAAATAGATTAGAGGCCTACTTAGGAGATATATAATCAGAGCTACCAATGTTAAATCTTGAAACAGCTTTGTGTAGCACTGATATGATTGGCAGGAAATCTAGACAATACATTATAAATTAGGTAGTTCCAGGTGAATGTAAATATCATTTAGGCTTCTCCTTCTCTCCTTACATGTATATTTATTACGAAAATAGATTATACGGCATATTTCAAGGGGAAAAAACAGCGAAAATTAGCGAACGAGTGCACGTGAGGTGTTGTCAGGTGATAATTAGCCAATTCCAGGTGTATGGCACTCTCACTTACCTGATTTCTTACTTGTATATATTATTTGGTATAAGAATACGACATAGGGCTTATTTCAATGGATGAAATCAGTGAAAAATTCCAGGGAAGATTTACTTAGCGTAGCATGGCCGGGCAGGCGAGAGCATAGGGTAATGGAGGGGGGGTAGGGAGGGGAGTCAAGAACGGGGAGAAATGGCTAAATTGTCAACAATGGATGGGAGTACAGATGAGATTAGGAGTGCTGACTAGTGTTGGACATTGTCAGTACTGATAGATGATACAAGCCCCCACTGGAAAGCCCGGGTGAAATCAAAATAACACAGAATCACAAAAGCGACGCCCCGCGGTATGATCCCTTGCTCCCAAGCGTCACGAAAGTGACGCCCCGCGGTTAAGAGGTTAATGTTCGTAACCCATACGATAATCCCAGGTGATCACGGCGAATATGGAGGGGAGGCACATTCGCCTCCACTTCCATACGAGCTACACGGGCACACCGGAGAGATCCAAGAATCCCATTCGCAAGCATTTATTCTGTAGCACATCCAATCCTTTCAACGGGGCATCAGATGCCGAGTTATACACCTGTGCGCCATAGTCTAGCTTCGATCGAATAAGGGACTTATACACTATTAATAAAGATTTTCTGTCGGCACCCCATGTAGTACCCGCTAGGTACTTAAGGACATTTAATTGTTTATCACAACGAGCAAGCAAAGTATTAATGTGAAGTTTAAAATTCATTCTGCGATCAAAGTGGAGGCCCAAAAACTTTACAGAATTTTGAAAAGGTACCACTTGATTATCCCAAAAAAAACGCAAATCAGGGACGTTACGAGTTGTAAAACCTACAGCGGCACACATACGGACGGAAAACTTAAATCCCCACTGCAAGGCCCATTGGTGGACGGAATCAAGGGCTGCTTAAATCCGTCCAGGCGAAAATTGTGCATTACGGGAGGAGTGCCATATTGCACAATTGTCAGCATAGAGCGAGTATTTAACATTCCTCGGGATGGGAACTGATGACAGAATATCATTGATCATAATACTAAATAAAGTAGGACTAAGCACACTTCCCTGTGGCACCCCGTTTTCCTGGATAACTATATCCGATGTTACGTTACGGGGTAATTTGACAGAGAAAGTCCTGTCCCTTAAGAAATTTGAAATAAAAACAGGCAAATTTCCTCTTAAACCATAAGCATAGAGCCTCGTTAGTATACCGTGTCGCCATGTCATGTCATAGGCTTTATGGATGTCCAAGAACACCCCTATCATGAATTCTTTATTGGCAAATGCCTCTGCAATACAATGCTCCAAATTCATTAAATGATCTAGTGAACTTCTGCATTTACGGAAGCCACACTGTTGATCATTTAACAAATTCTTCGACTCTAAAACAAAAACAAGCCTATTGTTCACCATTCGTTCCATGACCTTACGTAGACAAGAAGTCAACCCTACAGGACAAAATGAAGTGGGATTCAAAAGACGACCAGACTCTTTGGGTATCGGTATGACGTGCGCAAAGTGCCATGAGTTTGGGAACGTTCGAGACGCCCAAATCTCATTGTACAATGCTAACATCTTAATCAGGTTGTCCTGATTAAGATGCTGGATCATACCGTACGTGATGGTGTCTGGTCCAGGGCTGGTGTCTTTACAGGATTTAAGGGCAAGGAGCAGTTCATCTACCGTAAACTCCTGGTTGTATGGGGAGTCTACGTCTTCTGTGGCAAAGTCAATAATCTGTAGCTTAGCCATGCATTTATGATGTTGGAAACGTGGGTCATAATTGGCTGAGCTACTTACATGAGAAAAACTCCTGGCGAGGATGTTAGCAACGTCCACGGGCTCGTCATAGATGTTATTATTTACTTGCAAGGTGGTGACTGGGAAATATGGGCCTTTTTTATTTAATATTCTTATAGTGGACCAGACTTTACATAATGGTGTTGTACGAGTCACCGTGGACACAAAGGACCGCCAGGAGTCACGTTTGGCTCTTCTTATTATTCTCCTTGCCTCAGCCCGTGCCTGTTTGTATGCAATAAAATTTTTCTCTCTGGGCTGACTATCCAAAATCCTGTATCTTCTATTGCGTTTTCTTAATGCTTGTCGGCAATCCGGCATCCACCAATGTGCTCTATGCTTCGCATGAACTGTAGAAGTCTTGGGAATAGCAGCCTCAGCTGCGTGTAATATGGAAGTAGTTATATTTTCGACCTTAACATCTATGGTCTCCCCAGATATATCTAAATTGGCGATCCTTGAGAAGGATCCCCAATCTGCTTTCTTATAGTTTAATTTTTGAGGTGGAGGGTCCGAAATGATGTCGCGTGTATAAGAAAGACAGATAGGTAAATGATCACTTCCCAAGGAGTCGTCATAAGGATTCCATAAAAAATCTTGATGTATACCAGGGGAGGCCAAAGATAAGTCAAAGGCCGAAAAGTTACCAGTACGATCATCTACACGAGTCGCTCTACCAACGTTCAGAAGACAGAGGTTGGACTGTAGTATTAGGTCGGCTACTTGCTCCCCACGACCATCGATCCTCAAGCTACCCCATTGATAGTGATGGGCGTTAAAATCACCCAACACTAACTTATTGCCAGGAAGATGTTCAACTAGTGGATGTAAAGCATCACTGTCAATGGGGCCATGTGGATGACAGTAGAGAGAGCAAAGAGACAGATACGTGTTATTAAATTTTACTCTGCACGCGACCGCTTCCAGAGTAGAATTTAGAATCACTTTCGTTTGTGGGTGTGATTTGTGTGTGTATATGGCGACTCCGTGACCTTCATATCTTCTATACGAGTGGTAGTGTTTTAACTGTGGAGGATCAGGATGATCCTCCAGGTGCGTCTCCTGTAAACAAACAACGTCTGGCCTGTGTAGTGAAAGCAAGATAGCTATATTATGTAACTTATTCCCAATATCTCTACAATTCCACTGTAGTATAGTGAATGTGGCGGTTTAAGATTTTCGAGGGTGGCCAGTGTGCTTAGTCTTTTTATGCCCCCCGCGTCCAGGCGAGTGGCTACCGGGTGACCTTTCCCGGTTCTTGTTCATGGAGACTTCCATATTTTCATCAATGATAAGGCTCCCATACTCCACCGAGGAAGAGTTATTCTTTCTCTCCCTCGCTGGACCAGGAGCGGGAAGGACATGAGGACGTGACTGCTTAGTGAGGGTGGTCAAATTAATTTTGTCAGACTTGTCAGGCTTCTGTTTTGGCCGCACTGACTCTGAAGGAGCAGCGGCAGCCTGAGAGTATAATGTAGCAACAGGGATGTCCGTAAGAGAGTTGGAACGTACAGGAGGCTTAGACTGAGAGGTAGGGCGTGGGGCATAAGGGGCGAATGTTAGGTCAGTCTGTGTCTCAATGATGCACATCACAGGACGGGACACAACCGCCGATGCATAGGAGATATTAGGCTTGGGAGTTGCATGCAACTTCTTCACCTTCTTCCTTGCATCGTAGAAGGAAGTGCCCTCAGTCGCTTTCACAGTGCAGACCTCTTTCTCCTCCTTCCACTTGGGACAACCCCTCGAGGAAGTGGAGTGAGCATCCTTACAGTGAAAGCAGCACTCAGTCTCGGATGTACAGTTGTCAGCAGAGTGACCTACAGCCGCACACTTGCCACACACGATGTTGGAAGCCCGACAAGCCTCTTCATGATGTCCATAGAGCTAACATTTTGAACAACGAAGGGGATTCGCGATGTACGGTCTTACATTTACAATTACATATCCTAATTTGACATTTGTAGGTAGAAAAACTTTGCCAAAAGTGAGGATAACAGTGGCTGTCTTCGTCCTTACGCCTTCCTGATAACGAGTGATGAATCTGGCATCAATTACATTCTGCTGAGCAAGTTCCTGTATGATCTCTTCCTCACTCATCACCATGAGATCCCTGCAAGTGATAACACCCTTGCAGGAATTCATGGATGTTGGGATCTTGGCTTCGACATCATGGCAGTGAAACTTGCGCAGCTTTAGCAAGTCTTTAACCTGAGCTGAGTTGAATGTCTTTACTAGGAGGCCTCCATTTCCAAGTTTTTTTTACTTGTCCACCTCTCCCGCACAGTGGTCAATCACCTTCTTGATAATGAAGGGATTGAGTCTGGACAGGGGAGTGGAACCTAGTGCATGAAGCGTTACGAAGGTCGCGTTATTGACAGGTATGTCAAGTGGGGAACGAGTCTGGCGTCCGTCAGTCTGGGCCGGTCAGTCACGGTAGGGATGTCGTCAGGACTACCTCTCCCCCTGAAGGGGGGGGGGAGGCAGTAGGGGCGTCCGTCATAACTACCCCTCCCCCCGTGAAGGGGAAGTGGGAAGAGAGAGAAAAACGACCCAGGGGGAAAGTACCTGGGGAAGACCCACCTAGGCTGAGATTACCCTCTCAAACCATTCTCAGGAAGACGCGCCTGTGTGTGGCTCACACCCCAGAGTGATCAGTGGGGGGTACACTCAAGAGGTGAGTAAGCAAAGGCAATCTCAGAAATTAGATATAGACACCTACTATATCTACTAAGGCCAGGGAGGAAAATGAGGTCTAGCTAACCTAACTTTATTGAAAAACGCCCTAGTGGCGAGCAAAAGGAAAAAGCTAAAGCCGGTGAGGCAACCCTGCAGCTAGAGGAGAGCTCAGAAACACGTCTTCCTTATCCACGACCATTCATCAAAGTCCATTTTGAACTTTTTTTTTTTTTTTTTTTTTTTGCCTATCGACCATTGAGGCCGGAGCCTCTGGTCATTAATGCAAAAATATATATATATATGTATATATATATATATATATATATATATATATATATATATATATATATATATATATGTATATATATTGACACATATACACATATATATACAAACTTATATATATATATATATATATATATATATATATATATATACATACATCCATAGATACAAACATCGATGCATATGAACATACACACTTTCATGCACAAGTACATATATATATATATATATATATATATATATATATATATATATATATATATATATATATATATATATATATATATATATATATATAATAATTTTTATTTTATTATTTTTTGTAGTTTTATTTTTATTATTATTATTTATTTTTTATATTTTTAACCTTATATTACTTATAATCAAAAATACCTAATCTAAACACCCTAAAACTAACCACCTAACAGACAAATCACTAACCTATACTAAATCCTAAGAGACAAATAACTAGACCTACACTAATGTTCAAAAAGCCTCGACCAAGAGAACACCATCGACTGCAGATATGTAATGCCTTTCTACATGACATACCTGCATTCATCACCTGGTGACTGTCAGTCGAGGCACAACCTAATATAGGGGACATCAATATATGAAAGGGAACCAGACGAGTCAGGAACATTTCCATATACGTCAGCTGTCGTCCCTAATTAGAATAACTTAAGCAAGATAGTATAATGTATTTGAATAATTTGTACAAAAAATGAAGAACCTTGCCCAGCAGACCACCATCGACTACAAGTGCCTAATACCTTCCTATATTGCACACTTGCACTCATCAGCTGGTGACTGTCAGGCGAGGAACTTGGCTTAATGTAGGGGACATCTATATTAGAAATAGATCAGTGAGAGTAGGAACTATTTAAAATATGTCAACTGTTAACCCTAATAAATATTACAATATATACATATTTACCGTTGATAAAAACCATAAGAACACAGTAAAAAAGTCACATCACTCTGATCAGTCCGGTCTCTCTCAAGAAAGCCATCAATTTATCAGTCATAACAATGTCCCCATCACCCAGGATCGTGGAAAGGGTGAAGGGGACGTCTACTGCGCCGCAGTAATTTATAAGTGAAGCACGTTCACGAATAAATCGCCGACAGCGCACGATGATATGACTGATAGATAACACCGCATTACAGATGTCACAGTGCGGTGGGAAGCGTCTTTCCATATACGGTTTCACGTTTGTTAAAATGGTGGCATTGAGCCGTAACCGTGCCAGCACTTTTTCTTCTAGGCGACTGGGACGGTTGGCAGTGTCCCAGTCGCCCAGGTACGGCTTACAAGTTGGAATATTTAGTCTGGTCCACTGACCTTGCCACAGAATATTTATTGATTTCTTTCCGAGAGAGAGACTCGACCGTAGATCACGAGGAACGTCCCAAGTCTCCTCGAGCTCTACAGCCGACTTTGCAAGTAAGTCAGCCTGCTCATTGCCATAGATATGACAATGACCAGGCACCCAGATCAGCGTGAATGACTTGTTGCATGAATGAGAGTCCGTAGTACAAGATGCAATTGCCTGAAGGGCTGATTTTGATTCTGAAAATATGACAAATGAGTCATGCCTAGAATTGAGAGCATAGTCTATGGCTTTGTCAATAGCAAAAAGTTCGGAGGTAAACACAGATGTATGAGTCGGCAACCAATACCTAAGTGCACATTCAGTCGACCACACACTTGCACCCACACATTCATTCGACTTGGAGCCGTCGGTGTACAATTGATGGGACCCAAAGTGACGAACAATGATGTTACGAAACAAGTGGTGGACCTCCGCCTCCGGCGCCTTGGCCTTTGGTGCTGGGAGCCATGAGACATCCACTGTAAAGCCGAGTGGCTCCCAAGGCGCTATCTTTTTAAACACCAACTTGTCACAGTCACTGGGGTCCACACCAAGCTCCTGAGTCAGTAAGTGGAGGCGAGCGGCAAGTGGCCGACGCACCCCCCGCAGAAGGTGGTGGTATTGACGCAGGGGGGTACAGGCCACATTGCCGATATTACTTTTCCTTAATGTCCTTACACTATAGGACAAGGCCAGGTGGTCACGGCGAATACTGAAGGGAGGCACATTCGCCTCTACTTCCATACAAGCCACACGGGTACACCGGACGGCTCCAAGACACATTCGCAAACATTTATTCTGTAGCACATCCAATCCTTTCAGTGTGGCATCGGATGCCGAGCCATACACCTGTGCGCCATAGTCTAGCTTTGATCGAATAAGGGACTTATACACCATTAATAAAGATTTTCTGTCGGCACCCCAGGTATTACCTGCTAGGTACTTAAGGACATTTAACGGTTTATCACAACGAGCAAGCAAAGTATTATCGTGAAGTTTAAAATTCATTCTTCGATCAAAATATATTCCTAAAAATTTTACAGAATTTTGAAAATGTACCGCCTGATTATCCAAAGTTAAGCACAAATTAGGTACGTTACGATTAATGAAGACTATTGCGGCAAACTTACGTATGGAAAACTTAAATCCCCACTGCAAGGCCCATTGGTGGACGGAGTAAGGGCTGCTTGAATCCGCCCAGTCGAAAATTGTGCATTACAGGAAGAGTGCCATATTGCTCAATCGTCAGCGTAGAGCGAGTATTTAAGATTCCTCTGGATGGGAGCTGATGACAGAATATCATTGATCATAATACTAAATAAAGTAGGACTAAGCACACTTCCCTGTGGCACCCCGTTTTCCTGGATAAATATATCCGATGTTACGTTACGGGGCAATTTGACAGAGAAAGTTCTGTCCCTTAAGAAATTTGAAATAAAAACAGGCAAATTTCCTTTTAAACCATAAGCATAGAGCTTCATTAGTATACCGTGTCGCCAGGTCATGTCATAGGCTTTATGGATGTCCAAGAACACCCCTATCATGAATTCTTTATTGGCAAATGCCTCTGCAATACAATGCTCCAAATTCATTAAATGATCTAGTAAACTTCTGTATTTACGGAAGCCACATTGTTGATCATTTAACAAATTCTTCGACTCTAAAATAAAAAGAAGCCTATTGTTAACCATACGTTCCATGACCTTACATAGACAAGAAGTCAATAGGACGAAATGAAGTGGGATTCATAAGACGACCAACCTCTTTGGGTATCGGTATGACGTGCGCAAAGTGCGATGAGTTTGTTTGAGACGCCCAAATCTCATTGTACAATGCTAACATCTTAATAAGGTTGTCCTGATTAAGATGCTGGATCATACCGTACGTGATGGTGTCTGGTCCAGGGCTGGTGTCTTTACAGGATTTAAGGGCAAGGAGCAGTTCATCTAGCATAAACTCTTTGTTGTACGGGGAGTCTACGTCTTCTGTGGCAAAGTCTAATATCTGTAGCTCAGCCATGCTTTTATGATTTTGAAAACGCGGGTCATAATTGGCTGAGCTACTTAGATGAGAAAAACTCCTGGCGAGGATGTTAGCAACGTCCACGGGCTCGTCATAGGTGGTGTTATTCACCTGCAAGGTGGTTACAGGGAAGTATGGGCGTTCATTATTTAATAATCTAATAGTGGACCAGACTTTATGTAATGGTGTTGTACGAGTCACCGTGGACACAAAGGACCGCCAGGAGTCACGTTTGGCCCTTCTTATTATTCTCCTTGCCTCAGCCCGTGCCTGTTTGTATGCAATAAAGTTTTCCTCAGTGGGCTGACCATCAAAAATCCTGTATCTCCTATTGCATTTTCTTAATGGTTGTCGGCAATCCGGTGTCCACCAATGTGCTCTATGCTTCGCATGAAGTGTAGAAGTCTTGGGAATAGCAGCCTCAGCTGCGTGTAATATGGAAGTAGTTATATTTTCGACCTTAACATCTATGGTCTCCCCAGATATATCTAAATTAGCAATCCTTGAGAAGGATCCCCAATCTGCTTTCTTATAGTTAAATTTTGGAGGTGGAGGGTCCGAAACGATGTCGCGTGTATAAGAAAGACAGATGGGTAAATGATCACTTCCCAAGGAGTCGTCGTAAGGGTCCCACGAGAGATCTTGATGTATACCAGGGGAGGCCAAAGATAAGTCAATGGCCGAAAAGTTACCAGTACGATCATCTACACGAGTCGCTCTTCCATCGTTCAGAAGACAGAGGTTGGACTGTAGTATTAGGTCAGCTACTTGCTCCCCACGACCATCAATCCTCAAGCTACCCCATTGATAGTGATGGGCGTTAAAGTCGCCCAACACTAACTTATTTCCAGGGAGATGTTCAACTAGTGAATTTAAAGCATCACCATCAATGGGGCCATGTGGAGGAGAGTACAGAGAGCAAATAGACAGATACGTGTTATTAAATTTTACTCTGCATGCGACAGCATCCAGAGTAGAATTTAGAATCACTTCCATTTGTGGGTGTGATTTGTGTGTGTATATGGCAACTCCGTGACCTTCATATCTTCTATACGAATGATAGTGTTTTAACTGTGGAGGATCAGGGTGATCCTCCAGGCGCGTCTCCTGTAAACAAACTACGTCTGGCCTGTGTATTGACAGCAGGATTGCTATATTGTGTAACTTATTCCCGACACCTCTACAATTCCACTGTAGGATAGTGAATGCAGCGGTTTAAGATTTTCGAGGGTGGCCAGTGTGCTTAGTTTTTTTATGCCCCCCGCGACCAGGCGAGTGGCTACCGGGGGACCTTTCCCGGTTCTTACTCATGGAAACCTCCAAATTCTCATCAATTACAAGGCTCCCAGACTCCACCGAGGAAGAGCTATTCTTTCTCTCCCTCGCTGGACCAGGAGCGGGAAGGACATGAGGACGTTACTGTTTAGTGAGGGTTGTCAAATTATTCTTGTCAGACTTGTCTGGCTTCGATTTTGGCCGCACTGACTGCGAAGGAGCAGCAGCAGCCTGGGAGTAGGAAGTCGCAACAGGGATGTCTGTCAGAGAGTTGGAGCGTACAGGAGGCTTAGACTGAAAGGTAGGGCGTGGGGCATGTGGAGCGAATGTTAGGTCAGTCTGTGTCTCAACGGTGCACATCACGGGTCGGGGCACAACCCCTGATGTATAGAAGAT
>NC_137035.1:9459446-9522636 GCF_032717465.1 Coenobita brevimanus | reverse complement strand
GGTAAATACACTTTCGGTTCACTGCACCATTTACTAGTGAGAAAAGATAATCTGTTTGTTAGATATCGTTCTAACTGACCTTGATCTGCGGAAAATAAACTATAATATGTCTGAGACCAGAAATAACGGCGGGAAAGGGCAGGAATACGAAGTGCAGGGTGGGTATATATGTAAACAAAGGAACACGCGAACACTTTACACCTTTAACCCGCTCTAAAACTTTTACATGAAATCTATTTAAATACTTTACACGGGGGAAATATGTCTACGACTCTTATACACTTATCTGATTCGCTTTCACACCGATCTTCACTCAAGCTTGTTGTTGAAACACTTGGATATGTGGAGCACTGCTTTAATGCGTGTGGATCCCAAGATGGTGAGGAGGAGGAGGAGGAGGACGGCGACGGCGACGGGTTTTTCGATGCTCCTTCCTACATTTGCTCGAGTCTGTTCGTTGTTTTCACCTCCTGAGAGTGTGTTTTGTTATTTCTGAATCATTTTGTTTCGCCTCTTTCTTCACTGAGTTGCTCTTCTTGCCTCTCTAAGTTCGTGTATATAAGCCAGGCTTGCATTGTCGTTAGCTGGCAAGTGTGCAAGCCAAGGTCATGAGGCGGAACATTACACATCTGAGACGGTCTGTTGCTTCCACTGCAAGGGCGCTCACTCCATTTCCTCTAGGGATTGTCCCAAGTGGAAGGAGGAGAAGGAGGTCTGCACAGTGAAGGCAACGGAGGGCATTTCCTACTACGAAGCTAGGAAAAAGGTGAGGGAGTTGCATGCAACTCCCATGCCGAATAGGTCCTATGCTTCGGCGGTAATGTCCCGTCCTGTGATGTGCTCTGTCGAGACGCAGACTGATCCTGTCCTTCTCCCTACTGCCACTCACAGTACATCTCTATCTCGACCTCCTGTCCGCTCCAACTCTCTCACTAACGTCCCTAAGGCTTCAACTTATTCTCAGGCTGCAGCTGCCTCTCCATCAGTACGGCCTAAAACGAAGCCTGACAAATTTAGTAAAAGTAACATGACAACCCTCACAAAACAGTCTCGTCCTCATGTTCTTCCAGAACCCACTCCAGCGAGGGAGAGGAAGGTTAGCTCTTCCTCCGGTGAGTCAGGGAACCTCGTAATTGACGACAATATGGAGGTTTCCGTGAACAAGCACCGGGATAGGTCCCCCGGTAGTCGCTCGCCTGCTGGCGGGCGACAAAAAAAGACAAAGCACACTGGCCCCCAACGAAAATCTTAAACCGTCGCTTTCACTGTACTACAGTGGAATTGTAGAGGTATTGGGAATAAGTTACACAATATAGCAATCTTGCTTTCTATACACAGGCCAGACGTTGTTTGTTTACAGGAGACGCGCCTGGAGGATCACCCTGATCCTCCACATTTCAAACACTACCACTCGTATAGAAGATATGAAGGTCACGGAGTAGCCATATACACACAAAAATCACACCCAGAAACGGAAGTGATTCTAAATTCAACTCTGGAAGTGGTCGCGTGTAGAGTAAAATTTAATAACACGTATCTGTCTATTTGCTCTCTGTACTGTCCTCCACATGGCCCGATTGATAGTGATGCTTTAAATTCACTAGTGGAACATCTCCCTGGGAATAAGTTAGTGTTGGGCGATTTTAACGCCCATCACTATCAATGGGGTAGCTTGAGGATTGATGGTCGTGGGGAGCAAGTAGCCAACTTAATACTACAGTCCAAACTCTGTCTTCTGAACGATGGTAGAGCGACTCGTGTAGATGATCGTACTGGTAACTTTTGGGGAAAGCCCCAGGAATTGATGGAGTGTGTGGTGAAATGTTGAAGCATGGGGGAGAGTTAGTAGTAGAATGGATGTGGAAGATATGCAGATTGGCCTGGGAGGAAGGTAGAGTCCCGGAGGATTGGAAGTCAGGTATAATTATTCCCTTGTACAAAGGAAAAGGGGAAAAAGAAGTGTGTGGTAATCATAGGGGCATTTGTCTTCTTAGTATAATAGGAAAAGTGTATGGTAGGATACTTATTGACAGAATTAGAGAAAGAACAGAGAAATTAGTTGGAGAAGAACAGGGAGGCTTTAGGAAGGGAAGAGGTTGTGTAGATCAGATATTCATTCTTAGATCTTTAGTGGAAAAGTTTCTAGAGAAGGGAAAGAAGTTGTATGCGGCTTTCATGGATTTGGAGAAAGCATATGACAGGGTGGATAGACTAGGATTGTGGAAAATGTTAAGAATATATGGAATAGATGGGAAGTTGTTGAATGCTGTGAAGAGTATGTACGATGGTGCGAAGGCTGCCGTGCGTGTGGATGGTGAACTAAGTGAATTTTTCTCTTTGAAAGTTGGTTTGAAACAGGGATGTGTCATGTCTCCATGGTTGTTCAATCTGTACATGGATGGGGTAATAAAAGAGGTACAAGGTAGGGTAGTGGATGTTGGAGTGGCCCTGGTGAGAGAGGATAGTGTTTGGTAACTCCCTGTACTGTTGTTTGCAGATGATACCGTGTTGTTGAGTGAAGACGAAGGAGAGCTGCAAGGCTTGGTGGATGAGTTTGAGAGAGTGTGTAGGAAACGGAATCTAAAGGTGAATGTAGGGAAGAGTAAAGTGATGGTCTTTGAGAGAGGTGAAGTCAGTGAATGTACAGCGAGGTTGGATGGTGAGGAATTGGAAAATGTGAGTACGTTTAAGTACTTGGGTAGTGTGATGAGTAAGGATGGAGGTTTGGAGGGTGAAGTGCTTGAAAGGGTACAGCAGGGAAGAAAGGTTGCTGGTTCTTTGAAAGCAGTGATAAGAAACAGGGAAGTGAGCATGGAAGTGAAAAAGTTACTACATGACAGTATTGTGATACCAACTCTAACGTACGGAAGTGAAGCGTGGACGTTGTTGGAAGGACACAAGTCAAGAGTGAGAGCCGTGGAAATGAGTTATTTAAGAGGAGCCTGTGGAGTCACATGGAGAGACAGGCTGAAGAATGAGGATATAAAGGAGCGTTGTGGTGTTGATGTGGATGTGATAGGAAGCGTTATGAGGAACACACTGAGGTGGTTTGGCCATGTGGAGAGGATGGAGGGTGAAAGACTGACGAAGAGAGTGTATGTGAGTGAGGTGGAGGGGGAAAGAGGGAGGGGGAGGCAGAGGATGAGATGGAGAGATGGGGTGGAGAGGTATATGAGAGAGGGGGGTGTGAGTTGGGAGCAGGGGAGTGAAATGGCGGGGGACAGGGCGACTTGGAGGCGATTTGTTTGTGGCCACCCCAAACGGGATTGAGGCGTCTGGCAATAGATAGATAGACTTATCTTTGGCCTCCCCTGGTATACATCAAGATCTCTCAAGGGAACCTTACAACGACTCGTTGGGAAGTGATCATTTACCCATCTGTCTTTCTTATACACGCGACATCATTTCGGACCCTCCACCTCCAAAATTTAACTAGAAGAAAGCAGATTGGGGATCGTTCTCAAGGATCGCCAAT
Organism: Coenobita brevimanus; assembly: GCF_032717465.1. NCBI lineage: Eukaryota > Metazoa > Arthropoda > Malacostraca > Decapoda > Coenobitidae > Coenobita > Coenobita brevimanus. Next base: position 9,519,161 of record NC_137035.1, on the reverse strand, counting down.
TAAGATATATCTGGGGAGACCATGGATGTTAAGGTCGAAAATATAACCCAATCCATATTACATGCAGTTGAGGCTGCTATTCCCAAGCTTTCTACAGCTCATGTGAAACATAGAGCACATTGGTGGACGGCAGATTGCCGATAAGCATTAAGAAAACGCAATAGGAGATACAGGATTTTTGATAGTCAGCCCACTGAGGAAAACTTTATTGCATACAAACAGGCACGGGCTGAGGCAAGGAGAATAATAAGAAGGGCCAAACGTGACTCCTGGCGGTCTTTTGTGTCCACGGTGAATCGTACAACTCCATTACGTAAACTCTGATCCACTATAAGAATATTAAATAATAAAGGCCCATATTTTCCATTGACCACCCTTCAGGTTAATAATAACATCTATGACGAGCCCGTGGACGTAGCTAACATCCTTGCCAGGAGTTTTTCTCATGTAAGTAGCTCAGCCAATTATGATCCGCGTTTTCAACATCATAAACGCATGGCTGAGCTACAGATATTAGACTTTGCCACAGAAGACGTAGACTCCCCGTACAACCAAGAGTTTACGCTAGATGAACTGTTCCTTGCCCTTAAATCCTGTAAAGACACAAGCCATGGACCAGATACCATCACGTACGGTATGATCCAGCATCTTAACCAGGACAACCTGATTAAGATGTTAGCACTGTACAATGAGATTTGGGCGTCTCGAACGTTCCCAAACTCATGGCACTTTGCGCACGTCATACCGATACCCAAAGAGGCTGGTCGTCTTATGAATCCCACTTCATTTCGTCCTATTGTGTTGACTTCTTGTCTATGTAAGGTCATGGAACGTATGGTTAACAATAGGCTTCTTTTTGTTTTAGAGTTGAAGAATTTGTTAAATGATCAACAATGTGGATTCCGTAAATACAGAAGTTCACTAGATCATTTAATGAATTTGGAGCATTGTATTGCTTTTCATTTGCCAGTAAAGAATTCATGATAGGGGTGTTCTTGGACATCCATAAAGCCTATGACATGACCTGGCGACACGGTATACTAATGAAGCTCTATGCTTATGGTTTAAGAGGAAATTTGCCTATTTTTATTTCAAATTTCTTAAGGGACAGGACTTTCTTTGTTAAATTGCCCCATAACGTAACATCGGATATATTTCTACAGGAAAACGGGGTGCCGCAGGGAAGTGTGCTTAGTCCTACTTTATTTAGTATTATGATCAATGATGTTCTGTCATCAGTTCCCATCCTGAGGAATCTTAAATACTCGCTCTACGCTGACGATTGTGCAATATGGCACTCTTCCTGTAACGCACAATTTTCTTCTGGGCGGATTCAAGCAGCCCTTGACTCCGTCCACCAATAGGCCTTGCAGTGGGGATTTAAGTTTTCCGTCCGTAAGTGTGCCGCTATAGTCTTCACTAATCATAACGTACCTAATTTTTGCTTAACTTTGGATAATCAGGCGGTACCTTTCCAAAATTCTGTGAAATTTTTAGGAATACATTTTGATCGTAGAATGAATTTTAAACTTCACGTTAGTACTTTGCTTGCTCGTTGTGATAAACCGTTAAATGTCCTCAAGTACCTAGCGGGTACTACATGGGGTGCCGACAGAAAATCTTTATTAATGGTGTATAAGTCCCTTTTTCGATCGAAGCTAGACTATGGCGCACAGGTGTATGGCTCGGCATCTGATGCCACGCTGAAAGGATTGGATGTGTGTCAGAATAAATGCTTGAGAATGTGTCTTGGAGTTGTCCGGTGTACCCGTGTGGCTCGTATGGAAGTGGAGGCGAATGTGCCTCCCCTCTGTATTCTCCGTGACCAACTGGCCTTGTCCTATATTGTAAAGACATTATGGAAAAGTAATATCGGCTATGTGGCCTGTACCCCCCTGCGTCAATACCACCACCTTCTGCGGGGGGTGCGTCGGCCACTTGCCGCTCGCCTCCACTTACTGACTCCTTAGCTTGATGTGGACCCCAGTGACTGTGACAAGTTGGTGCTTAAAAATATAGCGCCTTCGGAGCCACCCGGCATTGCAGTCGATGTTACATGGCTCCCAGCACCAAAGGCCAAGGCGCCGGAGGTGGAGGTCCACCACTTGTTTCGTAACATCATTGTTCGTCACATGGGGTCCCATCATTTGTACAACGACGGCTCCAAGTCGAGTGAATCTGTGGGTGCAAGTGTGTTGTCGACTGAATGTGCCCTCAGGTATCGGTTGCCGACTCATACATCTGTGTTTACTTCAGAAGTTTTTGCTATTGATAAAGCCATAGACTATGCTCTCAATTCTAGGCATGACTCATTTGTCATATTTTCAGATTCAAAATCAGCTCTTCAGGCAATTGCATCTTGCACTACGGACTCTCATGAGATCCAGGGCCGCATCGTTAATAAGTTGCATTCATGCAACAAGTCATTCACGCTGATCTGGGTGCCTGGTCATTGTCGTATCTACGGCAATGAGCAGGCTGACTTACTTGCAAAGTCGGCTGTAGAGCTCGAGGAGACTTGGGACGTTCCTCGTGATCTACGGTCGAGTCTCTCTCGGAAAGGAATCAATAAATCTTCTGTGGCAAGGACAGTGGACCAGACTAAATATTCCAACTTGTAAGCCGTACCTGGGCGATTAGGCCACTGCCAACCGTCCCAGTCGCCTAGAAGAAAAAGAGTTGGGATGGTTACGGCTTAATGCCACCAATTTAACCCACATAAAACCATATATGGAAAGACGCTTCCCACCGCACTGTGACATCTGTAATGCGGTGTTATCTATCAGTCATATCATCCTGCGCTGTCGACGATTTATTCGTGAACGTGCTTCACTTATAAATTACCCATCCTGGGTGATGGGGACATTGTTATGACTGATAAATTGATGGCTTTCCTGAAAGAGACCGGACTGATCAGAGCGATGTGACTTTTTTACTGTGTGGTTATGGTTTTTATGAACAGTAAATATGTATATATATGTATATATATATATATATATATATATATATATATATATATATATATATATATATATATATATATATATATATGTATATATATGTATAAAAAATATAAAACCAAGAAAAAATTAAAAAAAAAATATACAAAAAAATATATGATTAAAATTATTATATATATATGAACGTTCGCATGAAAATATGTGTGTATGCATGTATATATATATGTTTGTATATATATGTATATATGTTGAAATGTATATACACACACATATATATTTATAAATATATATATATATATATATATGGCGTTAATAACCAGAAGCTTCGGCCCCAATGGTTGAGAGGCCGGAAAAAAAAATAAAAAGTTCAAAATGGAGACTTTAATGCATGGTCGTGGAGAGTGTAGACGTGTCCTTTGCTGCGCTCTTCTCTAGTTTTCAGGGCTGCCTCACCGGCATCAACTTCTTTTTTTTTTTCACCCTTCTGGTGACGCTTAGGTTTAGCTAGTACTCAGTTACCTCCCCTCCCTGTTAGTCTTGAACAGTAGGTGTCTGTTCCATTAAACTGAGTTTACCTTTGCTTATCGCCCACGGAGGGTCCCCCCCACTGATCGCTCTGGGGCGTGAATAAACACGGTCGGGCCTCTCTGGAGTAGTTTGAGAGGGCAACCTTAGACTTAGGTGTGTGGTCCCCGGTAGTTTGTCCCTTGATTGTTTTCTCTCCTTCTTCCCACATCCCCCGCTAGGGGGGAGTGGTACTATGGAGGACGCCCCTACTGCCTGCCCCCCCTCAGTGTGGGAGGTAGCCCTGACCGACCTCCGACTTCTACACGAACTGACAGGCCCCAGAAAGAACGGCCCCAGACTCGTTTGCCCCGTGATGTCCCTGTAAATAATGAGGAATATGTAATCAACACTGCTCTAGGTTCCACTCCCTTGAGCAGTCTCAATCCCTTCATGATGAAGAAGGTTATTGATGGCTGTGCTGGGGAGGTGGAACAAGTCAAAAAACTTGGGAACGGAGACCTCCTCATAAAAACTTGTAACCCATCTCAAATTAAGGCCTTGTTGAAGCTGCGCAAGTTTGATTGCTATGATGTCGAAACCAAGATCCCAGCATCTATGAATTCCTGCAAGGAGGTTATCACTTGCAGGGATCTCATGGTGGTGAGTGAGGATGAGATCATAGATGAACTTGCTCAGCAAGATGTCATTGATGCTAAATTTATCACCAGATTCTCGGAAGGTGTCAGGACGAAGACAGCAACCATTGTTTTGACTTTCGGTAAAGTGTCACTGCCTAGCCAAGTAAATTTCGGTTATGAAATTGTTCATGTGCGGCCATATATTCCCAACCCTTTCCGTTGCTTGAAACGCTAGATGTATGGACATGGTTCAAAGACTTGTCGGGCTTCCCAGCCAGTGTGTGGCAAGTGTGCAAGCCAGGGTCATGATGCAGAACATTGCACATCTGAGACGGTCTGTTGCTTCCACTGCAAGGGCGCTCACTCCACATCCTCTAGGGATTGTCCCAAGTGGAAGGAGGAGAAGGAGATCTGCACAGTGAAGGCAACAGAGGGCATTTCCTACTACGAAGCTAGGAAAAAGCGAAGGAGTTGCATGCAACTCCCACGCCGAATAGGTTCTATGCTTCGGCTGTAATGTCCCGTCCTGTGATGTGCTCTGTCGAGACGCAGACTGATCCTGTCCTTCTCCCTACTGTCACTCACAGTACATCTCCATCTCGACCTCCTGTCCGCTCCAACTCTCTCACTAACGTCCCTAAGGCTTCAACTTATTCTCAGGCTGCTGCTGCCTCTCCATCAGTACGGCCTAAAACGAAGCCTGACAAATCTAGTAAAAGTAACATGACAACCCTCACAAAACAGTCTCGTCCTCATGTTCTTCCAGAACCCACTCCAGCAAGGGAGAGGAAGGTTAGCTCTTCCCCGGGTGGGTCAGGGAACCTCGTAATTGACGACAATATGGATTGATTGATTGCAAATAATTAAAATCTGGCGGCGCAACTGCCAGGGTCATATGCCGCTGGACAACAAAGTAAAACGCACAACAAAATGAAAAGTGCATATTCAATTTAAAGTTAATATCTGGTAGTAGGAACAAAAAACTGAAAAGCAATAAAAGAATTGTGTATAAAATATCAAATACTTATAAAAGTGGAAGGAGGCCCGCCTCCTGAAGAAAACTAAAAACATCACTAAAATCGCTAGAGGCTTTGCCAAGCATCGAGGACAAACAGTAGGCACCATCTGCCCCCTTATGCCTATGGAGGAATCTCTGACGTAGGTCCCCCAGACTCGGACACTCGACCAGCAAGTGACGGACAGTAAGGGGAACAAGACAGTCATCACAGTACGGTTGAGATTCACCATTCATCAGGAACCCATATGTAAGCCTCAAATGCCCAATGCGAAGCCTAGCAAGAGCCACCTCCAATCGCCGAGACATAGAATGAAGAGCCTTTGGCACAACCACTCTCTTAAAGATTTCTTTTAGTTTATTGTGAGAAACAACATCCCAGTGTCTCTGCCAACACGTATGAATTGCGTACCGCAAGTAAGGTGTTACATCTGAAGCAGGAAGTGGGTAGTCGGTTGGGGGCTGTTGAGAAGATGCAGCTTTAGCTAAAGTATCTGCCCTCTCATTGCCCACCACACCAACATGTGCAGGTACCCAACAGAAGTCTACATGGTGGCCACGACGGCCAAGAAGAAAAAGCCACTCTAAAATTGATAAAACCAATGGATGGGATACATTAAAAGACTCCAGTGCAGACAAAGCACTACGCGAGTCACTAAAAATCACAAAAAAGGATTGGGGGAGAGTAAAAATAATTTTAACAGCATATAAAATTGCAGTCAGTTCTGCCGTATACACTGAAGTAATGCCAGGAAGGCTACCACCCCTACTAAAGGAAGGGAAGACAACACCAAATCCTACTCCAGTATCAGTCTTAGACCCGTCGGTATAGACAGGGACAGAACCCTCATGAATGGAGGCATGTTCTAAAAAGAGGAAGAGGGACACAGGAGAGGGAAGTGAGCCCTTTTTTTCAACAACGGACCTACAGAATGTCACACGAGGGAGCAGCCAACAACCCACCCTTGAGATCCGATGAGGACAAATTGCCAGTCTTGGGACAGAGAGGGCTAACATAACAGACCGGACCCTGTAACCAAATGGCTTTGGGAAATTCGGACGGGTGTCAAAAACAGAAGATCGGGAATCCTGGGAGACGATGGCACAAGAAACTGAGTCTGGAATGCGGTGAAGACGATACTAACACCTCATCATTAGCAACTGGCGTCACAAATCCAAGGGGAGTACACCAGCATCCACCAATAAGCTTGGAATCGGGGATGATCTGAATGCCCCGGTTGCCAGACGCACACCAGCATGATGTACAGAATTTAACAACCGGAGACGTGCATCTGTTGCAGAGGAGTAGACCTCACACCCATATTCAAGTTCGGGAAGAATAAGAGACCTATGCAAGAGGAGGAGGGTCTGACGGTCAGCACCCCAAGAGGTATGAGCTAAGACCCTCAAAAGACTCAAAGCTTTAAGACAAGCCACCTTAACAGAACGAATATGAGGAACCCAGGTTAGTCGTCTATCAAACAAGACCCAGAAACCGCGTCTCTTCCACACAAGATATTCTCCTACCATAGAGATACAAGTCAGGGTCAGGGTGAATCCCTCGAAGGCGACAAAAATGCATAGCCACTGTCTTTGTTGAAGTAAAATGGAAACCGTGAGTTTCTGCCCAGTCAGAAATTCGATTTAGAGCCAGCTGCAACTTCCTCTCTATCAGAGACATTCTAGACGAGGTAAAGGAAATCGAGAGGTCATCGACATATAGTGATCCTCGTACACCGTCAGGAAGTACACTAATGACACTGTTAATGGCTACAGCAAACAGAGTAACACTAAGGATACTCCCCTGTGGTACTCCATCTTCTAGAGCTCGGGTAGTAGAAAGCACTCCTCCCACTCGCATCCTTAAAATTCGGTTAGATAAAAACTGTTGAATAAAAATAGGCAAGCGTCCACGAAGACCAAACTCGTGAAGAGAGAGTAAAATACCATGACGCCAGGCAGTGTCATATGCCTTCGCCAGATCAAAGAAGACCGTGACCTGGTGTTGGTTAGTGGAGAAAGCCTCAGTGACAGAAGATTCCAAGGACAGTAGTGCATCAGACGTAGATCGCATTTTTCGAAAACCATACTGAGCAGAGGATAAGAAGTCACCTCTCTCTAAAAACCACACAAGCCTAACACTGACCATCTTTACCAAAACTTTACATATACAAGACGTCAAAGAAATAGGCCGATAATTCGTCGCCTGTAAGTGGTCCTTACCTGGTTTGGGGATGGGGATAACTACAGCAACACCCCAACAAGTCGGAAACTCCCCAGAACACCAGATCTTATTAAACAGTGAAAGCAAAAACAACAGGGACTCATCAGACAGGTGGCATAAAAAGGCATAAGGAATATCATCATAACCAAGAGAGGAATCATGGCACTGCGACAAAGCCGCCTGGAGTTCAGAAATTGAAAATGGAACATTGTAAGGCTCTCCTCCAGAAGATGCAAAACTAAGACCACGAGACTCTAGGCGCCGACGGTGGCAAGCCGAAGGCGTATCTGCATCCTTCTTTGACACACTGGCAAAATTATCAGCAAGCAACTCTGCAACAGCAAATGGATCAGCCACAGTTCCACCTGCTGCAGATAAAACAGGAGGGGAGGGAACAGTAAATTTTCCTGAAATTTTCCTTACCCGGTTCCACACCCGGGTGATGGAAGTCCTCGAATTGATGGAGGAAACATAATTCTTCCAGGATGAACGCCTGGCCTCCTTTAAAACCCGCCTCATATGAGCTCGTGCCTTCTGATACGCCACCAAATACTGAGGATCCCTACGGTGACGACGAAGTCGAGAGAAGGCGACTCGTTTGGCTCTCACTGCGGAACTGCACTCAGAGTTCCACCAAGGAACCGGACGTTTAGGAAATTGACCCTTCGTTTTTGGAATAGATAACAGGGCTGCTGAGTGCAACACGGTATTGAAATATGACACAGCCTCATTAAGACAGCCAAACTCGTTGACAGAAAGGGAAATGGAACTTAATTCCCTGAAACTTGGCCAGTCAGCCTTATGCAGAAGCCAGCGAGGAAGACGTGGCTGAGGTCCACCAGCACTAGTAGTTAAAAGTAATGGAAAATGGTCGCTGCCGTACAGGTCTGGGAACACATCCCAGGTAAAATCTAAAACAGCATCAGCAGAGCATAAGGACAAATCAATGGCAGTAAAAGTTCCAGTCTGACTATGGAAATATGTCATTTTGTTAGTATTGAAAATGCCTAACTCCTCATCTTCCACTAAAGAGGCCAGCATTACACCCCGAGGGTTGGCCTCACTATTTCCCCATAGAGGATGGTGACCATTCATATCTCCTAGTAACAGAAAGGGAGAAGGAAGGTCATGAATTAGGCGTTCCAGATCCGCCCTTTCAACAGTAGCACTAGGAGGAAGATAAAGACTGCAAACTGTATACTGTCGACGTAAAAACATCCGGACAACAACAGCCTGCAGGGGAGTGGAGATTTCCAGATGACTGTATGGAATATCTTTGCGAAGGAAGATAGCAGCACCTCCATGATGACCTTGACCTGGCACAGGATCAGAATAAAAGGCATGGTAGCCAGAAGGACCAGAAGGAACAGTATCACCCACCATGGTCTCCTGGATGCACATGCACAGAGGAGTAGATTGAGAAACAAGATGACACAGTTCCTCATAGTTTGCACGTAAACCCCGACAATTCCACTGGATGATAGAACCCATAATGGAGGAATGATGATTAAGTGCGGGACTGTACATCTGACGAGTGAGCGGGTTTGGATTGATGCTTATGAAGACCCTTCATAGGAGCTTGCCTAGCACCAGAAACCCGCACCCTCTGTCTAACATCTGAAGAGAGACGTGAGGATGGGGAAGTAAGTTTTACAACACTCCTTCTTGGAGTGGGCATACCAGTTTGTTTGATAAGTGGCTTGGGGGCTGTCTTTGGAGGCGTAGGACGGCTAGTGCCCCCACCAGAAGCCCCAGAAGTGGAAGTAGAGCCCACAGGTCTAGAGTCATTTGAGGCCGTCCTATGCTTCAGATCTGAAGCACCAACAAGTGGTCCAACATCCCCAGGTGGGGACTGGACCAGAGCTGAACCATCAGCTTCAGCAGTCTCCTGGCTAGATCCCTCAGCCTGTTGGACAGAGGGAACAAGAGAGGTGTCAACGGAAGGGTCAACAACAGAGACTTTAGGTGGCCGGTCTTCATGTTCCGAGGACTCTGATGAACTACAGTGACGTTTACCAGGTACAGATGGAGCCTCGGGCACACTGGCTTCAACGGGAGAAGAGGTCCGGTCAATATTGTCGTCTGCCACCACCACAGAAGTGTGCAAGGCGTCAGCCGCCGAAGTGGGGGCAGAAACAGTCGGAGTAGCGGTCAGGCAAGCATCATTCTCACCAACAGTAGTAACCATGGGGACAGCATTCTGTATATCATGAGTTGAAGGAGTGGGTACTGGAATACGTCGAGGCTGCCTCTGAAATACAGGGCGGCGCACAGACACTCCAGTAAGGACAGCAGCATAAGTAATTCCGGGCTGGAAAAAACGAGTCTGGGCTATCTTCTTAGCTTCAAGAAACGAAACCCTCTCAGTCGTTCGGATAGACAAAATCTCCTTTTCTAGACAGTAGCGTGGGCAATTTTTAGAATTTACAGCATGCGGACCCCCACAATGATAGCATTTAAGGGGGCCTGGACAGTCATTGGTATGACTTTGTCTGCCACAAGAGACACATATGGCAGGAAGGCCAGCCTGTGCATGACGGCAAAAGCGGCTAACATGTCCATAACCTTGACAGTGGAAACAACGCTTTGGGGTTGGCACATACGGCTTCACTGGAAGAGATAGCCAAGCAAGTTTCACTGATGCAGGCAAAGTTAATCTATTAAAGGTCAAGAACAAGGTTGGAGTAGGGGTCAGGACACCATCTATTTTCTTCTGTAGACGCTCAACTTTGACAACACCTGATGACTGCAATTCCTCCAACAACCGTCCCTCTGAATATCGGAGTAGGTCACGAGAAAATATGACGCCCTTACAACTGTTGAAAGAAGCATGTGGTACGCAGCAAATACCAGAACCTGAGACAGACTTCAGAGCCATGAGACTGGAGCTCTCTTCTGGGGAGGACACCTCAACCAGAATGCTTCCGTCTCCCTGTGTCGAGATCTTCGGTTCCCTCCCACATGTAGAAACTATGGCCCGGTGCAGGTCAAAAATATCAATGTCCATCACTGACGTCCCCTCAGAGGATTTCAATACCAGATATTTGGTGTAAATTACAGGCTGTGATTCATCAAGACCTTGCCTCATAGCCCCACCAACCCAACGTGACCGCCTCCCAGTCCCATCTGATCGCCGGGGTAGAGGAGGATAAACGTCACGGGTCTGGAAAGGCTCCAGAGTGGCAATAAGTGAGGAGTCCGAAGAATGGCCAGGGACAGATGCCGTGTCGTCAACAAGAGGTTTGTCTTTATGTTCCATGTAGTACTAAAAAAACTTCATTCCCCCACCCCCCCACCCACCATGGAGCCCAACAGGGGGAGGCCATATGTCAGGGACAGAACCACTGACGACCCCAGGAGTAGCAGAGGAGTATACGCAGGTAACCACTGGGGGACCCGGACAAGGGTGACTCGAGGACAATAGGAGCCACCAGGCCCCCCAGTGTCCACTTGACCCTAGCCAACGCATGACCAGCCGCTTGACCTGGTCGGGCCCAACCAGGCAGCCCGTCTAGCCAGAATAAGGGACCAAAGAGGTGTATTGCTAGCTGCAGGACGCACCGTGCAGCATCACTCAACCTCCAGGACTCCCGTCTCCCAGCATTACGGGATGCCACGCACGGCAAACACGTGGGGAGGCAACAGTCCTACTCTAGATGGCAAGTGGGCAGGGACTAGCATCACCAGCAGGCCTCCTCCACCAGTGATGTAGGGGGTGCTTGGTCCACGCCACTGACAAATGCCGAACCCTACAAAGGTAGGCATGCCTCCAAAGTAGGTGGCACTGCCAGCCACGCTTCAAGCCCTGCCATCAGGTCAAGGTGACCCCCCTCAGCGTGGTGACGACAATATGGAGGTTTCCGTGAACAAGCACAGGGATAGGTCCCCCGGTAGTCGCTCGCCTGCTGGCGGGCGACAAAAAAAGGCAAAGCACACTGGCCCCCAACGAAAATCTTAAACCGTCGCTTTCACTGTACTACAGTGGAATTGTAGAGGTATTGGGAATAAGTTACACAATATAGCAATCTTGTTTTCTATACACAGGCCACACGTTGTTTGTTCACAGGAGACGCGCCTGGAGGATCACCCTGATCCTCCACAGTTCAAACACTACCACTCGTATAGAAGATATGAAGGTCACGGAGTAGCCATATACACACACAAATTACACCCACAAATGGAAGTGATTCTAAATTCAACTCTGGAAGCGGTCGCGTGCAGAGTAAAATTTGATAACACGTATCTGTCTATTTGCTCTCTGTACTGTCCTCCACATGGCCCCATTGATAGTGATGCTTTAAATTCACTAGTGGAACATCTCCCTGGGAATAAGTTAGTGTTGGGCGATTTAAACGCCCATCACTATCAATGGGGTAGCTTGAGGATTGATGGTCGTGGGGAGCAAGTAGCCAACTTAATACTACAGTCCAACCTCTGTCTTCTGAACGATGGTAGAGCGACTCGTGTAGATGATCGTACTGGTAACTTTTCGGCCATTGACTTATCTTTGGCTTCCCCTGGTATACATCAAGATCTCTCATGGGACCCTTACAACGACTCTTTGGGAAGTGATCATTTACCCATCTGTCTTTCTTATACACGCGACATCATTTCGGACCCTTCACCTCCAAAATTTAACTATAAGAAAGCAGATTGGGGATCGTTCTCAAGAATCGCCAATTTAGATATATCTGGGGAGACCATGGATGTTAAGGTCGAAAATATAACCCAATCCATATTACATGCAGCTGAGGCTGCTATTCCCAAGCCTTCTACAGCTCATGTGAAACATAGAGCACATTGGTGGACGCCGGATTGCCGATAAGCATTAAGAAAACGCAATAGGAGATACAGGATTTTTGATAGTCAGCCCACTGAGGAAAAGTTTATTGCATACAAACAGGCACGGGCTGAGGCAAGGAGAATAATAAGAAGGGCCAAACGTGATTCCTGGCGGTCCTTTGTGTCCACGGTGAATCGTACAACTCCATTACGTAAACTCTGATCCACTATAAGAATATTAAATAATAAAGGCCCATATTTTCCATTCACCACCCTTCAGGTTAATAATAATATCTATGACGAGCCCGTGGACGTAGCTAACATCCTCGCCAGGAGTTTTTCTCATGTAAGTAGCTCAGCCAATTATGATCCGCGTTTTCAACATCATAAACGCATGGCTGAGCTACAGATATTAGACTTTGCCACAGAAGACGTAGACTCCCCGTACAACCAAGAGTTTACGGTAGATGAACTGCTCCTTGCCCTTAAATCCTGTAAAGACACCAGCCCTGGACCAGACACCATCACGTACGGTATGATCCAGCATCTTAATCAGGACAACCTGATTAAGATGTTAGCACTGTACAATGAGATTTGGGCGTCTCGAACGTTCCCAAACTCATGGCACTTTGCGCACGTCATACCGATACCCAAAGAGGCTGGTCGTCTTATGAATCCCACTTCATTTCGTCCTATTGTGTTGACTTCTTGTCTATGTAAGGTCATGGAACGTATGGTTAACAATAGGCTTCTTTTTGTTTTAGAGTCGAATAATTTGTTAAATGATCAACAATGTGGCTCCCGTAAATACAGAAGTTCACTAGATCATTTAATGAATTTGGAGCATTGTATTGCAGAGGCATTTGCCAATAAAGAATTCATGATAGGGGTGTTCTTGGACATCCATAAAGCCTATGACATGACCTGGCGACACGGTATAGTAATGAAGCTCTATGCTAATGGTTTAAGAGGAAATTTGCCTATTCTTAATTCAAATTTCTTAAGGGACAGGACTTTCTCTGTCAAATTGCCCCGTAACGTAACATCGGATATATTTCTCCAGGAAAACTGGGTGCCGCAGGGAAGTGTGCTTAGTCCTACTTTATTTAGTATTATGATCAATGATATTCTGTCATCAGCTCCCATCCCGAGGAATCTTAAATACTCGCTCTACGCTGATGATTGTGCAATATGGCACTCTTCCCGTAATGCACAATTTTCGGCTGGGCGAATTCAAGCAGCCCTTGACTCCTTCCACCAATGGGCCTTGCGGTGGGGATTTAAGTTTTCCGTCCGTAAGTGTGCCGCTATAGTCTTCACTAATCGTAACGTACCTAATTTGTGCTTAACTTTGGATAATCAGGCGGTACCTTTTTGAAAATTCTGTAAAATTTTTAGGAATACATTTTGATCGTAGAATGAATTTTAAACTTCACGTTAATACTTTGCTTGCTCGTTGTGATAAACCGTTAAATGTCCCGAAGTACCAAGCGGGTACTACCTGGGTTCCCGCAGGAAATCTTTATTAATGATGTATAAGTCCCTTATTCGATCGAAGCTAGACTATGGCGCACAGATGTATTGCTCGGCATCTGATGCCACGCTGAAAGGATTGGATGCGTTGCAGAATAAATGCTTGCGAATGTGTCTTGGAGCTGTCCGGTATACCCGTGTGGCTCGTATGGAAGTGGAGGTGAATGTGCCTCCCCTCCGTATTCGCCGTGACCATCTGGCCTTGTCCTATAGTGTAAGGAGATTAAGGAAAAGTAATATCGGCAATGTGGCCTGTACTCCCCTGCGTCAATACCACCACCATCTGTGTGGGGTGCGTTGGCCACTTGCCGCTCGCCTCCACTTACTGACTCAGGAGCTTGATGTGGACCCCAGTGACTGTGACAAGTTGGTGCTTAAAAATATACCGCCTTGGGAGCGCCCCGGCTTTACAGTCGATGTTACATGGCTCCCAGCACCAAAGGCCAAGGCGCCGGAGGTGGAGGTCCACCACTTGTTTCGTAACATCATTGTTTGGCACTTGGGGTCCCATCATTTGTACAACGACGGCTCCAAGTCGAGTGAATGTGTGGGTGGAAGTGTGTGGTCGATTGAATGTGCCCTCAGGTGTCGGTTGCCGACTCATACATCTGTGTTTACTTCAGAACTTTTTGCTATTGACAAAGCCATAGACTGTGCTCTCAATTCTAGGCATGACTCATTTGTCATATTTTCAGATTCAAAATCAGCCCTTCAGGCAATTGAATCTTGCACTACGGACTCTCACGAGATCCAGGGCAGCATCGTTAATAAGTTGCATTCATGCAACAAGTCATTCATGCTGATCTGGGTGCCTGGTCATTGTCATATCTACGGCAATGAGCAGGCTGACTTACTTGCAAAGTCGGCTGTAGAGCTCGAGGAGACTTCGGACATTCCTCGTGATCGACGGTCGAGTCTCTCACGGAATGAAATCAATAAATTTTCTGTGGCAAGGTCAGTGGACCATACTAAATATTCCAACTTGTAAGTCATACCTGGGCGACTGGGACACTGCCAACCGTCCAAGTCGCCTAGAAGAAAAAAATGTTGGCACGCTTACGGCTTAATGCCACCATTTTAACCCACATAAAACCATATATGGAGAGACGCTTCCCACCGCACTGTGACATCTGTAATGCGGTGTTATCTATCAGATATATGATCCTGCGCTGTCGGCGATTTATTCGTGAACGTGCTTCACTTATAAATTACTGCGGCGCAGTAGACGTCCCCTTCACCCTTTCAACGATCCTGGGTGATGGGGACATTGTTATGACTGATAAATTGATGGCTTTCCTGAGAGAGACCGACTGATCAGAGCGATGTGACTTTTTTAATGTGTGGTTATGGTTTTTATGAACAGTAACTATGTATATATTGTAATATTAATTAGGGTTGACAGTTGACATATTTTAAATAGTTCCTCCTCCCACCGATCTATTTCTAATATGGATGTCCCCTACATTAAGCCAAGTTCCTCGCCTGACAGTCACCAGCTGATGAGTGCAAGTGTGCAATATAGGAAGGTATTGGGCACTTGCAGTCGATGGTGGTCGGCTGGGCGTGGTTCTTCACTTTTTGTACAAATTATGTAAATACATTATATTATCTTGCTTCAGTTATTCTAATTAGGGACGACAGCTGACGTATATGGAAATGATCCTGACTCGTCTGGTTCCCTTTCATATATTGATGTCCCCTATATTAAGTTGTTCCTCGAGTGACAGTCACCAGGTGATGAGTGCAGGTATGTCATGGAGAAAGGCATTACATATCTGCAGTCGATGGTGTTCTGTTAGTCGAGGTATCTTTACCATTAGAGTAGGTCTAGCTATTTGTCTCTGTAGGATTTAGTATAGGTTAGTGATGTGTCTGTTAGGTGATTAGTTTTAGGGTCTTTAGATTAGTTTTTCTTTATAATATAAGGTATAAAAAACATAAAACCAAGAAAAAATTAAAAAAATAAAAAACAAAAATATAAATAAAATTAGAATTATTATATATATATGTACGTTTGCATGAAAGTGTGTGTGTATATATGTATATATATTTGTTTTTATATATATATGTATATATGTTTAAATGTTATATATATATATATATATATATATATATATATATATATATATATATATATATATATATATATATATATATATATATGGCCTTAATAAAGAGGGGCTTCGGCCCCAATGGTTGATAGGCCGGAAAAAAAAAAAAAAGTTCAAAATGGAGACTTTAATGCATTGTCGTGGAGAGTGAAGACGTGTTTTTCGCTTCGCTCTTCTCTAGTTTTCAGGGCTGCCTCACGGGCATCAGCTTTTTTTTTTTTTTCACCCTTCTGGTGACGCTTAAGTTTAACTAGTACTCACTTATCTCCCCTCCCTGTTAGTCTTGAACAGTAGGTGTCTGTTCCAATAAACTGAGTTTACCTTTGCTTATCGCCCATGGAGGGTCCCCCTCACTGATCGCTCTGGGGCGTGAATAAACACGGTCGGGCGTCCCTGGAGTGGTTTGAGAGGGCAATCTCAGACTTAGGTGTGTGGTACCCGGTAGTTTGTCCCTTGATTTTTTTCTCTCGTTCTTCCCACTTTCCCCGCTAGGGGGGAGTGGTACTATGGAGGACGCCCCAACTGCCTCCCCCCCCTCAGGGGGGGAGGTAGTCCTGACCGACCCCCGACTTCTACACGGACTGACAGGCCCCAGACAGAACGGCCCCAGACTCGTTTGCCCCGTGATATCCCTGTAAATAATGCGGAATATGTAATCATCACTGCTCTAGGTTCAACTCCCTTGAGCAGTCTCAATCCCTTCATGATCAAGAAGGTTATTGATGGCTGTGCTGGGGAGGTGGATTAAGTAAAAAAACTTGGGAAAGGAGACCTCCTCAGAAAAACTTGTAACCCATCTCAAATTAAGGTCTTGTTCAAGCTGCGCAAGTTTGATTGCTATGATGTCGAAACCAAGATCCCAACATGCATGAATTCCTGCAAGGGGGTTATCACTTGCAGGGATCTCATGGTGATGAGTGAGGAAGAGATCATAGATGAACTTGCTCAGCAAGATGTCATTGATGCTAAATTTATCACCAGATTCTCGGAAGGTGTCAGGACGATGACAGCAACCATTGTTTTGACCTTCGGTAAAGTGTCACTGTCTAGCCAAGTAAATATCGGTTATGAAATTGTTCATGTGCGGCCATATATTTCCAACCCTTTCCGTTGCTTGAAATGCTAGATGTATGGACATGGTTCAAAGACTTGTCGGGCTTCCCAGCCAGTGTGTGGCAAGTGTGCAAGGGAGGGTCATGATGCGGAACATTGCACATCTGAGACGGTCTGTTGCTTCCACTGCAAGGGCGCTCACTCCACTTCCCCTAGGGATTGTCCCAAGTGGAAGGAGGAAAATGAGGTCTGCACAGTGAAGGCAACAGAGAGCATTTCCTACTACGAAGCTAGGAAAAAGTGAAGGAGTTGCATGCAACTCCCACGCCGAATAGGTCCTATGTTTCGGAGGTCTACTACGAAGCTAGGAAAAAGTGAAGGAGTTGCATGCAACTCCCACGTCGAATAGGTCCTATGTTTCGGAGGAAATGTCCCGTCCTGTGATGTGCTCTGTCGAGACGCAGACTGATCCTGTCCTTCTCCCTACTGCCACTCACAGTACATCTTCATCTCGACCTCCTGTCCGCTCCAACTCTCTCACTAACGTCCCTAAGGCTTAAACTTATTCTCAGGCTGCTGCTGCTTCTCCATCAGTACGGCCTAAAACGAAGCCTAACAAATCTAGTAAAATTAACATGACAACCCTCACAAAACAGTCTCGTCCTCATGTTCTTCCAGTTCCCACTCCAGCGAGGGAGAGGAAGGTTAGCTCTTCCTCGGGTGAGTCAGGGAACCTCGTAATTGACGACAATATGGAGGTTTCCATGAACAAGCACCGGGATAGGTTCCCTGGTAGTCACTCGCCTGCTGGCGGGTGACAAAAAAAGACAAAGCACACTGGCCCCCAACGAAAATCTTAAACCGTCGCTTTCACTGTCCTACAGTGGAATTGTAGAGGTATTGGGAATAAGTTACACAATATAGCAATCTTGCTTTCTATACACAGGCCAGACGTTGTTTGTTTACAGGAGACGCGCCTGGAGGATCACCCTGATTCTCCACAGTTCAAACATTACCACTCGTATAGAAGATATGAAGGTCACGGAGTAGCCATATACACACACAAATCACACCCAGAAACGGAAGTGATTCTAAATTCTACTCTGGAAGCGGTTGGGTGCAGAGTAAAATTCATAACACAGATCTGTCTATTTCCTCTTTGTACTGTCCTCCACATGGCCCCATTGATAGTGATGCTTTAAATTCACTAGTGGAACATCTTGCTGGGAATAAGTTAGTGTTGGGTGATTTTAACGCCCATCACTATCAATGGGGTAGCTTGAGGATTGATGGTCGTGGGGAGCAAGTAGCTGACCTAATACTACAGTCCAACCTCTGTCTTCTGAACGATGGTAGACTGACTCGTGTAGATGATCGTACTGGTAACTTTTCGGCCACTGACTTATCTTTGGCCTCCCCTGGTATACATCAAGATCGCTCATGGGACCCTTACAACGACTCCTTGGGAAGTGATGATTTACCCATCTGTCTTTCTTATACACTCGACATCATTCCGGACCCTCCACCTCCAAAATTTAACTATAAGAAAGCAGATTGTGGATCGTTCTCAAGGATCGCCAATTAAGATATATCTGGGGAGACCATGGATGTTAAGGTCGAAAATATAACCCAATCCATATTACATGCAGCTGAGGCTGCTATTCCTAAGCTTTCTACAGTTCATGTGAAACATAGAGCACATTAGTGGACGCCGGATTGCCGATAAGCATTAAGAAAACGCAATAGGAGATACAGGATTTTTGATAGTCAGCCCACTGAGGAAAACTTTATTGCATACAAACAGGCACGGGCTGAGGGAAGGAGAATAATAAGAAGGGCCAAACGTGACTCCTGGCGGTCCTTTGTGTCCACGTTGAATCGTACAACTCCATTACGTAAACTCTGATCCACTATAAGAATTTTAAATAATAAAGGCCCATATTATCCATTGACCACCCTTCAGGTTAATAATAATATCTATGACGAGCCCGTGGACGTAGCTAACATCCTCGCCAGGAGTTTTTCTCATGTAAGTAGCTCAGCCAATTATGATCCGCGTTTTCAAGATCATAAACGCATCGCTGAGCTACAGAGATTAGACTTTCCCACAGAGGACGTAGACTCCCAGTAAAACCAAGAGTTTACGCTAGATGAAGTGCTCCTTGCCCTTGAATCCTGTAAAGACACAAGCCATGGACCAGATACCATCACGTACGGTATGATCCAGCATCATAATCAGGACAACCTGATTAAGATGTTAGCATTGTTCAATGAGATTCGGGCGTCTCGAACGTTCCCAAACTCATGGCACTTTGCGCACGTCATACGGATACCCAAAGAGGCTGGTCGTCTTATGAATCCCACTTCATTTCGTCCTATTGTGTTGACTTCTTGTCTATGTAAGGTCATGGAACGTATGGTTATCAGTAGGCTTCTTTTTGTTTTAGAGTCGAAGAATTTGTTAAATGATCAACAATGTGGCTTCCGTAAATACAGAAGTTCACTAGATCATTTAATGAATTTGGAGCATTGTATTGCAGAGGCATTTGCCAATAAAGAATTCATGATAGGGGTGTTCTTGGACATCCATAAAGCCTATGACATGACCTGGCGACACGGTATAATAATGAAGCTCTATGCTTATGGTTTAAGAGGAAATTTGCCTATTCTTAATTCAAATTTCTTAAGGGACAGGACTTTCTCTGTCAAATTGCCCCGTAACGTAACATCGGATATACTTATCCAGGAAAACGGGGTGCCGCAGGGAAGTGTGCTTAGTCCTACTTTATTTAGTATTATGATCAATGATATTCTGTCATCAGCTCCCATCCCGAGGAATCTTAAATACTCGTTCTACGCTGACGATTGTGCAATATGGCACTCTTCCCGTAATGCACAATTATCAGCTGGGCGGATTCAAACAGCCCGTGACTCCGTCCACCAATGGGCCTTGCAGTGGGGATTTAAGTTTTCCGTCCGTAAGTGTGCCGCTATAGTCTTCACTAATCGTAACGTACCTAATTTTTGCTTGACTTTGGATAATCAGGCGGTACCTTTTCAAAATTCTGTAAAATTTTTAGGAATACATTTTGATCGTAGAATGAATTTTAAACTTCACGTTAATACTTTGCTTGCTCGTTGTGATAAACCGTTAAATGTCCTCAAGTACCTAGCGGGTACTACATGGGGTGCCGACAGAAAATCTTTATTAATGGTGTATAAGTCCCTTATTCGATCGAAGCTACACTATGGCGCACAGGTGTATGGCTCGGCATCTGATGCCACGGTGAAAGGATTCGATGTGTTGCAGAATAAATGCTTGCGAATGTCTTTTTTTTTTTTTTTTAAATGCGAGGAAGAAGGAACCAAAGGCCATGGCCCTCAGTAACAGTTCCCTCCAAGAGAAAAACAAAATACAATAGAGAACCAAATTCAAGATCCGATCATTTTGAGATGCCTGGACACACTGCGTTTGAAGGAGTGGAGATCATAGGCAGCAGGAAATACAGATAGAGGGAGACAGTTCCAGAGCTGACCTGTTGCATAAATGAAAGACTGGGAGTAACGGTTAACTCTTGCATTAGAGAGTTGGACAGAAGAGGGATGAGAGTTTGCTGCCAGACGGGTGCTACGCGCCCGTCGTAGAGGTGGAGGAATGCAAGCAGACAGTTCAGAGGAGCAGTGACCATTACAGTAGCGATAGAAAAGAGATAAAGATGCAACAGTGCGGTGAAGAGACAGAGGTTGAAGGGAGTCAGTAAGAGGAGGAGAGTTAATGAGACGAAAAGCCTTTGACTCCACCCTATTGAGAAGAGCTGCATGTGGAGAGCCTCCCCACACATGAGAGTTGTACTCCACACAGGGGCGGATAAAACCTCTGTATAGAGTCAACAATTGTGCAGGGGTAAAGAAAGAACGGAGTCGGCTTAGCACACCCAATCTCTTGGAAGCAGATTTTACAAGAGATGTAATATGGTCTTTCCAGGATAAGTCCCGAGTAAATGAAACCCCAAGCATGTTCAAGGATGATGCAGGATTAAGCTGAATATTATTAAACATTAATGGGTATACCTGTGGAAGATTTTGTCAGGTTGATAGGTGTAAGAACTGAGTCTTAGATGCATTAAAGACAACCATATTATTTTTACCCCTGTCAGCGATACGAGCCAAGTCAGACATTAGGTGTGTCATAGCCTCATCCCTTGTTTCTTGAAGTAACTGTTGAGATGGGCGTTGCGGGAACCTAATGGAAAGGTGAAGGGTGGAGTCATCAGCGTATGAGTGGATAGGGTTAGATGTACAGCTTAGAAGATCATTGATGAATAAAAGGAAGAGAGTTGGTGATAGGACAGAGCCCTGAGGAACACCACTGTTGATAGATCTAGGAGAAGAACGATGGCCGTCTACAACAGCGGCTATAGAACGACCAGAAAGGAAGCTAGCGATGAAGGCACAGATAGAAGGATAGAAACCGTAGGAGGGCAGTTTGGAAATTAAAGATTTATGCCAGACTCGATCGAAAGCCTTTTGAGATGTCAAGTCCAATGGCAAAGCTTTCGCCAAAGTCCCGAAAGGAGGATGACCAGGAGTCTGAAAGGTAGGTGAGAAGATCGCCAGTGGAGCGTCCCTGACGGAACCCATACTGACGATCGGAAAGAAGGTTGTGATAGGAAAGATGCCTTAAAATTTTTCTATTAAGAATTGACTCGAAAACTTTTGAAATACAGGATGTTAAAGCAATTGGACGATAGTTGGAGGGTTGGGAGTGGTCACCCTTCTTTGGGACTGGCTGAATGAGAGCAAACTTCCAGCAAGAAGGAAAGGTACAAGTTGACAGACAAAGGCGAAAGAGTTTGCCTAGGCAGGGTGTAAGCACAGAAGCACAGTTCTTGAGAACAACAGGAGGGACCCCATCAGGCCCATATGCCTTGTTAATACTGAGGCCAGTGATGGCAGAAAATACATCTACTGAAGAAATTTTAATGTCAGCCATGAGGAAGTCAGAGGGGAGAAGTGATGGAGGAACAGCACCAGAATCGTCTAAGGTGGAATTGGAGGAGAAAGTCTGTGCGAAGAGATCTGCTTTATCAGTAGAAGAAATAGCTACAGAACCATCAGAGTAGAAAAGAGGAGGGAAGGATGATGAGGTAAAGTTGTTAGAAAGATTTTTGGCAAGGTGCCAGAAGGAGCGGGAAGAATTCGAGTTGGAGAGTTGAGAGCATTTAGTATGGATGAAATTATTTTTAGTAGAGCGAAGAGCAGACTTAGCACGATTCCGGGCAGAAACGTAAAGATGATGTGATTCAGGGGTGGGTTGGCTTCGGTACCTTTTGTAGGCCTTCTCCTTGTTGCGGACAGCATTAGAACAAGCGTGATTAAACCAAGGCTTTCTTGCGTTAGTCAAAGGATATGAGAAAGGAATGTATGCTTCCATGCCCAAGAGAATAACCTCCGTAATGCGCAAGGCACACTCAGATGGCTCACGGCCATGGAAGCAATAATCATTCCAGGGAAAATCAAAGAAGTACTGCCTGAGGGCCTCCCAGTTCGCGGCTCCAAAATGCCACAGACGACGTTTCCCTGGAGGGTCCACAGGCCGTGCCGGAGTGATAGGACAGGTTAAGGTAATAAGGTTGTGATCGGAGGAGCCCAACGGAGAGAAAAGATTAACAGAGTAAGCAGAAGGATTAGTTGTGAGGAAGAGGTCAAGTATGTTGGAGCTCTCTCCAAGGCGGTCAGGGATACGGGTAGGGTGCTGTACAAGCTGCTCTAGGTCATTAAGGATAGAAAAGATGTAGGCTTGTTCACCAGGTGGATCCGTGAAAGGAGAGGAGAGCCAAAGGTGGTGGTGAACATTGAAATCTCCAAGAATGGAGATTTCAGAGAAAGGAGAAATGGACAGAATGTGTTCCATCGTAGAAGTAAGATAGCCAAAGAATTTTTGATAGTCAGTAGAATTAGGGGATAAGTAAACAGCACAGATATATTTAGTCAGAGAATGACAGGAAAGCCGAAGCCAGAGTGTGGAGAATTCAGAAGAATCAAGTTCAGGAACACGAGAGCAAGATAAGTCGTTGCGTATGTATACACAACAGCCACCTTTGGCTTTGAAATGAGTATAGAGAAAGTAGGAGGATACAGAAAAGGGTTTGCTGTCGGTTGCCTCAGACAGCTGAGTCTCCGTCAGACAAAGAAGGTGAGGTTTAGAGGAGGAGAGGTGGTGCTCAACAGAGCGAAAGTTAGATGAAAGGCCGCGAATGTTGCAGAAATGAAGAAGAAGAGAGTCAGACAGTGGTTCCAGGCACCTCGAGTCGTCACCGGGAGAGGGGCAGATGGCGGGGGCATTTATGGTCCCCCCCCTGGGGACTCCGAGGCTTGATTAGTAGACGCCATTTTTGTTGAATTTTGAATAGGAAGTGTAGTGTGCACTGTGCATGGAGTTTGGTGAAGATAGTTAGAGAAATTTGTACTGGAGAGCATGCTGGCCTACTCTCTGTGTAACTGAGACACTGAAAAAGTTCAGCAAAGGGGGATGGTCAGGAACTAGTCCTGAGGGCTGATGAAACGGGAGCTCCATCACTCCCTGTCATCAGCTTTCCATCCACCTCGGGAGTACTGCCCTGCTCGACTGGTACTACAATCTACTCCTCTTGGAGCTGTCCAGTGTACCCGTGTGGCTCGTATGGAAGTGGAGGCGAATGTGCCTCCCCTCCATATTCGCCGTGACCATCTGGCCTTGTCCTACGGTGTAAGGACATTAAGGAGAAGTAATATCGGCAATGTGGCCCATACCCCCCAGCGTCAATACCACCACCTTCTGCTGGGGGTGCGTCGCCCACTTGCCGCTCACCTCCACTTACTGACTCAGGAGCTTGGTGTGGACCCCAGTGAGTGTGACAAGTTGGTGCTTAAAAATATACCGCCTTGGGAGCCACCCGGCTTTAGAGTCGATGTTACATGGCTCCCAGCAATAAAGGCCAAGGCGCCGGAGGCGGAGGTCCACCACTTGTTTCGTAACATCATTGTTCGTCACTTGGGGTCCCATCAATTGTACACCGACGGCTCCAAGTCGAGTGAATGTGTGGGTGCAAGTGTGTGGTCGACTGAATGTGCCCTCAGGTATCGGTTGCCGACTCATACATCTGTGTTTACTTCAGAACTTTTTGCTATTGACAAAGCCATAGACTATGCTCTCAATTCTAGGCATGACTCATTTGTCATATTTTCAGATTCAAAATCAGCCCTTCAGGCAATTGCATATTGTACTATGGACTCTCACGAGATCCAGGGCCGCATCGTTAATAAGTTGCATTCATGCAAGAAGTCATTCACGCTGATCTGGGTGCTTGGTCATTGTCGTATCTACGGCAATGACAAGGCTGACTTACTTGCAAAGTCGGCTGTAGAGCTCGAGGAGACTTGGGATGTTCCTTGTGATCTACGGTCGAGTCTCTTTCTCGGAAAGAAATCAATAAATCTTCTGTGGCAAGGTCAGTGGACCAGACTAAATATTCCAAACTGTAAGCCGTACCTGGGCGACTGGGACACTGCCAACCGTCCCAGTCGCCTAGAAGAAAAAGTGTTGCCACGGTTACGGCTTAATGCCACCATTTTAACCCACATAAAACCATATATGGAAAGACGCTTCCCACCGCACTGTGACATCTGTAATGCGGTGTTATCTATCAGTCATATCATCTTGCGCTGTCGGCGATTTATTCGTGAACGTGCTTCACTTATAAATTACTGCGGCGCAGTAGACGTCCCCTTCACCCTTTCCACCATCCTGGGTGATGGGGACATTGTTATGACTGATAAATTGATGGCTTTCTTGAGAGAGACCGGACTGATCAGAGTGATGTGACTTTTTTACTGTGTGGTTATGGTTTTTATGAATAGTAAATATGTATATATTGTAATATTAAATAGGGTTGACAGTTGACATATTTTAAATAGTTCCTCCTCCCACCGATCTATTTCTAATATAGATGTCCCCTACATTAAGCCAAGTTCCTCGCCTGACAGTCACCAGCTGATGAGTGCAAGTGTGCAATATAGGAAGGTATTGGGCACTTGCAGTCGATTGTGGTCTGCTGGGCGAGGTTCTTCACTTTTTGTACAAATTATGTAAATACATTATATTATCTTGATTAAGTTATTCTAATTAGGGACGACAGCTGACGTATATGGAAATGTTCCTGACTCGTCTGGTTCCCTTTCATATATTGATGTCCCCTATATTAGGTAGTGCCTCGACTGACAGTCACCAGGTGATGAGTGCAGGTATGTAATGTAGAAAGACATTACATATCTGCAGTCGATGATGTTCTGTTAGTCGATGTATTTTTACCATTAGTGTTGGTCTAGCTATTTGTGTCTGTAGGATTTAGTATAGGTTAGCGATTTGTCTGTTAGGTGATTAGTTTTAGGGTCTTTAGATTAGTTTTTCTTTATAATATAAGGTATAAAAAATATAAAACCAAGAAAAAGTTAAAAAAATAAAAATACAAAAAAAAAAGATTAAAATTATTATATATATATATATATATATATATATATATATATTATATATATATATATATATATATATATATATATATGTACGTTTGCATGACAGTGTGTCTGTATGTATGCATGGAAGCCTGTGTGTGTGTGTGTGTGTGTGTGTGTGTGTGTGTGTATGTATGTATGTATAGATACATGTTTGTATATATATGTATATATGTTGAAATGTATTTACATATATATGTATATGGCCTTAATAACCAGTGGCTTCGGCCCCAATGGTTGATAGGCCGGAATTAAAAAAAAAAAAAAAAAAAGTCCAAAATGGAGACTTTGATGCATGGTCGTGGAGACTGTAGACGTGTTTTTCGCTGCGCTTTTCTCTAGTTTTCAGAGCTGCGTCATTGGCATTAGCTTCTTTTTTTTCACCCTTCTGGCGACGCTTAGGTTTAGCTAGTACTCAGTTACCTCCCCTCCCTGTTAGTCTTGAACAGTAGGTGTCTGTTCCAATAAACTGAGTTTACCTTTGCTTATCGCCCACAGAGGGTCCCCCCCACTGATCGCTCTGGGGCATGAATAAACACGGTCGGGCCTCTCTGGAGTGGTTTGAGAGGGCAACCACAGACTTAGGTGTGTGGTCCCCGGTTGTTTGTCCCTTGATTGTTTTCTCTCCTTCTTCCCACTTCCCCCGCTAGGGGGGAGTGGTACTATGGAGGACGACCCTACTGCCTCCCCCCCCTCAGGGGGGGAGGTAGTTCTGACCGACCCCTGACTGATCAGCGGACTGACAGGCCCCAGACAGAATGTCCCCAGACTCGTTTGCCTCTAGATATTAATGTAAATAATGCTGAATTCGTTCTCATCCATGCTCTAGGTTCCACTCCCTTGAGCAGTCTCAGTTGCTTCATGATTAAGAAGGTTATTGATGGGTGTGCTGGGGAGGTGGAACATGTGAAAAAACTTGTGAATGGAGACCTCCTTGTTAAGACGTGTAATTCCTCCCAAGTTAAGGACTTGTTAAAGCTGCATAAGTTCCACTGCTATGATGTCGAGTCCAAGATCCCAACATCCATGATTTCCTGCAAGGGTGTTATCACTTGTAGGGATCTCATGGTGATGAGTGAGGAAGACATCATAGAGGAACTTGCTCAGCAAGATGTCATTGATGCCCGGTTTATAACTAGATTTTCCGGGCAAAAGGACGAAGACGGCCACTGTTGTTTTGACTTTCGGCAAGGTTTCACTTCCGGCACATGTCAAAGTTGGTTACGAAATTGTTAATGTAAGACCATATATCCCCAACCCACTCCGTTCCATGAAGTGTCAGTTATATGGGCACATTGCTAAGAATTGTCGGGCTTCACAGCCAGTGTGTGGCAAATGTGCAACACAGGGTCACTATGCTGAGCAATGCACATCAGAGACTATCTGTTGCTTTCACTGTAAGGGTGCTCACTCCACTTCCTCTAGGGATTGTCCCAAGTGGAAGGAGGAGAAAGAGGTCTGCACAGTGAAAGCGACTGAGGGTGTCTCCTACTATGAAGCAAGGAAAAAGGTGAAGCAGTTGCATGCAACTCCTACGCCGAATAGGTCCTATGCTTCGGCGGTGATGTTCCGTCCCGTGATGTGCTCTGCTGGGACACAGACTGACCCTGAACCAGTTCCTCTTGTCACACATTCTACCTCTCCATCTCAACCTCCTGTCCAATCCACCTCTCAACCTGATACCCCTGTTACAACTCCCTAGTCTCAGGCTGCTGCTGCTTCTCAGTCAGTTAAGCCTAAAACGAAGCCTGACAACTCTTGTAAGAGTAATATGACCACCCTTACTAAGTCACGACCTCATGTTCTTCCTGCTTCTGGCCCAGCGAGGGAGAGGAAGGGTAGCCTCTTCCTTGCTGGAATCTGGGAACCTCGTAATTGATGAAAATATGGAGGTTTCCGTAAGCAAGCACCGGGATAGGTCCCCCGGTAGTCGCTCGCCTTCTGGCGAGTGGCAAAAAAAGCCTAAACACACTGGCCCCCAACGTAAATCTTAAACCGTAACATTCACTGTATTACAGTGGAATTGTAGAGGTATTGGGAATAAGTTACAAGATATAGCAATCTTGCCGTCAATACACAGGCCAGACGTTGTTTGTTTAGAGGAGACGCGCCTGCAGGATCATCCTGATCCCCCACAGTTCAAACACTACCACTCGTACAGAAGATATGAAGGTCACGGAGTTGCCAAACACTCACACAAATCACACCTATAATTGGAAGTGATTCTAAATTCTACTCTGGAAACTGTCGCGTGCAGCGTAAAATTTAACAACACGTATCAGTCTATTTGCTCTCTGTACTGTCCTCCACATGGCCCCATTGATAGTGATGCTTTAAATTCACTATTTGAACATCTGTCTGGAAATCAGTTAGTGTTGGGCGATTTTAACGCCCATCACTATCAATGGGGTAGCTTGAGGATTGATGGTCGAGGGGAGCAAGTAGCCGACCTAATACTACAGTCCAACCTCTGTCTTCTGAACGGTGGTAGAGCGACTCGTGTAGATGATCGTTCTGGTAACTTTTCTGCCATTGACTTATCTTTGGCTTCCCCTGGTATACATCAAGATCTCTCATGGGACCCTTACGACGACTCCTTGGGAAGTGATCATTTACCCATCTGTCTTTCTTATACACGTGACATCATTTCGGACCCTCGATCTCCAAAATTTAACTATAAGAAAGCAGATTGGGGATCCTTCTCAAGGATCGCCAATTTAGATATACCTGGGGAGACCATAGATGTTAAGATCGAAAATATAACTACTTCCATATTACACGCAGCTGAGGCTGCTATTCCCAAGACTTCTACAGTTCATGCGAAGCATAGAGCACATTGGTGGACGCCGCATTGCCGACAAGCATTAAGGAAACGCAATAGGAGATACAAGATTTTTGATAGTCAGCCCACTAAGAAAAATTTTATTGCATACAAACAGGCACGGGCTGAGGCAAGGAGAATAATAAGAAGGGTCAAACGTGACTCCTGGCGGTCCTTTGTGTCCACGATGACTCGTACAACACCATTACGTAAAGTCTGGTCCACCATAAGAATATTAAATAATAAAGGCCCATATTTCCCAGTCACCACCTTGCACGTAAATAATAATATCTATGACGAGCCAGTGGACGTTGCTAACATCCTCGCCAGGAGTTCTTCTCATGTAAGTAGCTCAGCCAATTATGACCCGCGTTTCCAACATCATAAACGCACGGCTGAGCAACAGATATTAGACTTTGCCACAGAAGACGTAAACTCCCCGTACAACCAAGAGTTTATGCTAGGTGAACTGCTCCTTGCCCATAAATCCTGTAAAGACACCAGCCCTGGACCAGACATCATCACGTACGGTATGATCCAGCATCTTAATCAAGACAACCTGATTAAGATGTTAGCACTGTACAATGAGATTTGGGCGTCTCGAACGTTCCCAAACTCATGGCACTTTGTGCACGTCATACCGATACCCAAAGAGGCTGGTCGTCTTATGAATGCCACTTCATTTCGTCCTATTGTGTTGACTTCTTGTCTATGTAAGGTCATGGAACGTATGGTTAACAATAGGCTTCTTTTTGTTTTAGAGTCGAAGAATTTGTAAAATGATCAACAATGTGGCTTCCGTAAATGCAGAAGGACACTAGATCATTTAAGGAATTTGGAGCATTGTATTGCAGAGGCATTTGCCAATAAAGAATTCATGATAGGGGTGTTCTTGGACATCCATAAAGCCTATGACATGACCTGGCGACACGTTACACTAATGAAGCTCTATGCTTATGGTTTAAGAGGAAATTTACCTGTTTTTATTTCAAATTTCTTAAGGGACAGAAATTTCTCTGTCAAATTGCCCCGTAACGTAACATCGGATACATTTATCCATGAAAACGGGGTGCCACAGGGAAGTGTGCTTAGTCCTACTTTATTTAGTATTATGATCAATGATATTCTGTCATCAGCTCCCATCCCGAGAAATCTTAAATACTCGCTCTACGCTGACGATTGTGCAATATGGCACTCTTCCCGTAATGCACAATTTTCGGCTGGACGGATTCAAGCAGCCCTTGACTCCGTCCACCAATGGGTCTTCCAGTGGGGATTTAAGTTTTCTCTACGTAAATGTGCCGCTATAGTATTCACTAATCGTAACGTACCTAATTTGTGCTTAACTTTGGATAATCAGGCGGTAGCTTTTCAAAATTCTGTAAAATTTTTAGGAAAATATTTTGATCGTAGAATGAATTTTAAAGTTCACGTTAATACTTTGCTCGTTGTGATAAACCGTTAAATGTCCTCAAGTACCTAGCGGATACTACCTGGGGTGCCGACAGAAAATCTTTATTAATGGTGTATAAGTCCCTTATTCGATCGAAGCTTGACTATGGCGCACAGGTGTATGGCTCGGCATCCGATGCCACTTTGAAAGGATTGGATGTGTTACAGAATAAATGTTTGCGAATGTGTCTTGGAGCCGTCCGGTGTACTCGTGTGACTCGTATGGAAGTGGAGGTGAATGTGCCTCCCCTCCGCATTCGCCGTGACCACCTGGCCTTGTCCTATGGCATAAGGACGTTAAGGAAAAGTAATATCGGCAATGTGGCCTGTACCCCCCTGCGTCAATACCACCACCATCTGCGGTGGGTGCGTCGGCCTCTTGCGGCTCGCCTCCACTTACTGACTCAGGAGCTTGATGTGGACCCCAGTGACTGTGACAAGTTGGTGCTTAAAAATATAACGCCTTTGGAGCCACCCGGCTTTATAGTCGATGTTACATGGCTCCCAGCACCAAAGGCCAAGGCGCCGAAGGCGGAGGTCCACCACTTGCTTCATAAAATCATTGTTTGTCACTTGGGGTCCCATCATTTGTACACCGACGGCTCCAAGTCGAGTGAATGTTTAGGTGCAAGTGTGTGGTCGACTGAATGTGCCCTCAGGTATTGGTTACCGACTCATACATCTGTGTTTACTTCAGAACTTTTTGCTATTGACAAAGCCATAGACTATGCTCTCAATTCTAGGCATGACTCATTTGTCATATTTTCAGATTCAAAATCAGCCCTTCAGGCAATTGCATCTTGCACTACGGACTCTCATGAGATCCAGGGCCGCATCGTTAATAAGTTGCATTCATGCGACAAGTCATTCACGCAGTTCTGGGTGCCTGGTCATTGTCGTATCTACGGCAATGAGCAGGCTGACTTACTTGCAAAGTCGGCTGTAGAGCTCGAGGAGACTTGGGACGTTCCTCGTGATCTACGGTCGAGTCTATCTCTCGGAAAGAAATCAATAAATCTTCTGTGGCAAGGTCAGTGGACCAGACTAAATATTCCAACTTGTAAGCCGTACCTTGACGACTGGGACACTGCCAAGCATCCCAGTCGCCTAGAAGAAAAAGTGTTGGCATGGTTATGGCTTAATGCCACCATTTTAACCCACATAAAACCATATATGGAAAGACGCTTCCCACCGCACTGTGACATCTGTAATGCGGTGTTATCTGTTAGTCATATCATCGTGCGCTGTCGGCGATTTATTCGTGAACGTGCTTCACTTATAAATTACTGCGGCGCAGTAGACGTCCCCTTCACCCTTTCCACCATCCTGGGTGATGGGGACATTGTTATGACTGATAAATTGATGGCTTTCTTGAGAGAGACCGGACTGATCAAAGTGATGTGACTTTTTTACTGCGTGGTTATTGTTTTTATGAACAGTAAATATGTATATATTGTAATATTGATTAGGGTTGATAGTTGACACATTTTAAATAGTTCCTCCTCCCACCGATCTATTTCTAATATAGATGTCCCCTACGTTAAGCCAAGTTCCTCGCCTGACAGTCACCAGCTGATGAGTGCAAGTGTGCAATATAGGAAGGTATTGGGCACTTGCAGTCGATGGTGGTCTGCTGGGCGAGGTTCTTCACTTTTTGTACAAATTATGTAAATACATTATATTATCTTGCTTCAGTTATTCTAATTAGGGACGACAGCTGACGTATATGGAAATGTTCCTGACTCGTCTGGTTCCCTTTCATATATTGATGTCCCCTATATTAAGTTGTTCCTCGAGTGACAGTCACCAGGTGATGAGTGCAGGTATGTCATGTAGAAAGGCATTACATATCTGCAGTCGATGGTGTTCTGTTAGTCGAGGTATTTTTATCATTAGTGTAGGTCTAGCTATTACTCTCTTTAGGATTTAGTATAGGTTAGCGATTTGTTTGTTAGGTGATTAGTTTTAGGGTCTTTAGATTAGTTTTTCTTTATAATATAAGGTATAAAAAATATAAAACCAAGAAAAAATAAAAAAATAAAAATACAAAAAAAAAAAGATTAATATTATTATATATATATGTATGTTTGCATGAAAGTGTGTCTGTATGTATGCATGGAAGTGTGTGTGTGTGTGTGTGTGTGTGTGTGTGTGTGTGTGTGTGTGTGTGTGTGTGTATATGGATGTATATATATATATGTTTGTATATATATGTATATATGTTTAAATGTATATATATATATATATATATATATATATATATATATATATATATATATATATATATATATATATGTATATATATATATATATATATATATATATATATATATATATATATATATATATATATATATATATATATATATTTTGTTACATAGCCTATGATTTCATCATCCTTTGTGTAATTCTAAAGTACAGTGTGCTGCCTGTTTGATCACGAGCGTGTTCTACCTCACTCCCCCCTTCTACCGTTATAGTAGAGTAAGTCGTTCTTTCTGTTGTTCAGAGCAGGATTGTCAACTCTTTGTCCCCATGGCTTCATTTGCGCATCCTTCTTACAAGTTGTATCAAGCTCTGCTGGCCCCTATATAATGAGCTCAGTCTCTGCATTATGGCCACTTAGATCTGCTCCTCATTTTGTTCACATCTCTGTCCTCCCCTGTACAGTTGTTATTGCAAGAGCTCGGTAAGTCTCCAACCATCTAGCAGCTGTGTGTAATTTTAGTATAACTGTTGTTGCATTTTTTCTTGTACTGTGTAGCATAAGGTTAATTCTTAGGCCTAGTAAGGTTTTTGTGATTTGTGTAAGGTTATTATTGTTAGCCATTGTTCATAATACTTTGTATCTGTAATAATTATATATATTGCATTCACTGAGTATTATCGAGTGATTTCTCATTTTATCAGGGCTGACTTAGATAAATTTACTCATGCTATTTTCGTGTTATTAGAGGCTATTGCAGTTAACCATATACTTAACCTGTTTTTTGCCATTACATTATCCTTATGAGTCCTGAATGTTTTGTTGTTAGTTTGAGCATTAAACTTTAACTTGTAATTTTACCTAACTCTTTTATTTGAACCTGGACCTTTACGGGACAGTAGTGATTATTAGTATACCACTTAAAGTGTACATTATCTTTCTCTGTTCCGTAACATAAATTTGGCGACCTCTTATCAGTATTATCAGGATAATATCATAAGGATATTGCTTGATATTTTGTGACTGTGATTTATTCATGATGTCTACTATTACTACACTTGATGAAGCCAAAGATTTTTGTCAAATGTGCAAACAGTGTGTAATGTAGAAAACAGAACAAAGAATGAACTTAAGCTTGTTGCTCAACAATTGGGAATTGCTGTTCGCTCTCATCATTCTAAAGATCAAATTGTTGACATGATTAATGACAGCTTGTTTAATGTAACTCCTCCAAATGAGCAAATGAAGATTGAATTAGCTAAGTTACAGCTAGCCCTGCAGGAGGCTCGTGCTAAGGAGGCGGAGTCTCGTGCTATGGAGGCTGAATTTCAGGCCCGTTCTAAGGAGGCTGAGGCAGAAGTTGAAATTGCTAGGATTCAGGCAGACCATGAGTATCGCATGAAACAAGGTGGAACTGGATCATCTAGCTCTGATGATTTTGATGTGGCTAAAAATGTTAAACTTGTCCCTCCTTTTAATGAATCTGATTTAACTAAGTATTTTCAGTTGTTGGAGAGGGTAGCTACAGGTTTTAATTGGCCCAAGGAGTATTGGCCAGTACTCCTTCAAACTGTTCTCACCGGTAAAGCTCAAGTAACTTATGCATCTTTGCCTCAGGATCAATCTGATAATTATGATGTAGTTAAGAGCTTGATTCTTAATGCCTATGAGCTTGTTCCTGAAGCTTATAGAGTAAAATTTAGGATAACTTATAAGCAAGATAAGCAATCCCATGTTGAGTATGCAAAAATCAAAGAAGATCTGTTAGAGCAGTGGTTAAATTCTAAGAATGTGGATTCTGATTTTGGTAAATTTAAGCAGATGATTTTGCTTGAGGACTTCAAAAGGTGTATTAGTAAAGATGTAAGCCTATATCTTGATGAGAGAAGAGTAGATAATTTGTCTGATGCTGCAGTTTTAGCTGATGAATATGTTCTCACTCACAAGAGATATTCTAGAGGAAAAAGGAAAGCTGAGAGTAAGTACGTTGCCTCTACTCAGAGTACAGGTAACAGGAAAGAGAATAAAGATGATGTTTCTCTGGAAGTAAATACCAGCTTCACCTCTAGATTTCAGAAAAGTAAATGTACTTATTGTAGTAAGCTGGGTCATACTACGGAGAAATGTTTCAGGAGACAGCGTGATGTGAACAAAAAGGAGTCTTTAAATATTCAGTCAATTGGTCTAGTGTCCACTCTTGAGAGTTCCCAGAATTCTTTAACTGAGTTAACTGAACTTGCTTTGAGGGGTAACTTAAATTCTCATGATGGAGCTCCTCTTTTGAGCAGTAACGTGGGTGACACTCTCAAGAGTTCATGTGCTAATTTCCTGTCTGATGGTTTTGTCAGTCCTCTGGACAGTAATGACAGGAAATCAGTTAAAATATATCGTGATACAGGTGCTTGCCAATCCTTTATGCTGACCAGTGTTCTAGGCTCTAATGTTAATTCCTCTGATGTAACTGTAATCTTACAAGGTGTAGGGAATAATTATTATTATTATTATTTTTTTTTAAATAATGATCATGGCGGCGCAACTGCCAGGGTCATATGCCGCCGCATAACAAAGAAGTAAAAAACAAAAAACAAAAAACAGAGGATAAGCCACACAATCAAAAAGGAGAAATTCTAAATATCCTTAAGAAGTCCTGCCTCCTTCACAAAGGAGAGGGTTGCCCCTCCCAATACACAGGCATCCTCCCCAAGCACGGAGGAAAGATGATACACACCGCCATCCGATTGGTGGTCAGAGAGGAACCGACGCCGCAAATCCTCAAGACTAGGACACTCCACCAACAGGTGCCGAACAGTCAAGGGAACCAGACAGTCATCACAGAATGGAGGAGGAGCCCTCTCCATTAAAAAACCGTGAGAGAAACGGGTGTGGCCAATGCGGAGGCGGCACAAAGCAGTCTCCCATTGACGAGGGAAGCCCTGGTAACTGAATGAGCCCACCTTCTGGCAAATTGAGCGCAACTTATTGGCACCCACA
Organism: Coenobita brevimanus; assembly: GCF_032717465.1. Classification (NCBI taxonomy): domain Eukaryota; kingdom Metazoa; phylum Arthropoda; class Malacostraca; order Decapoda; family Coenobitidae; genus Coenobita; species Coenobita brevimanus. Next base: position 9,484,318 of record NC_137035.1, on the reverse strand, counting down.
GCATCCCAATGCTCCTGCCAACAGCACCAAACCTTGAAGGCAATAAAGTAGCGCATATCTGCACCAGGCAGACGATACAGAGGGGACTGTGCAAGAGGGGGACGAGCCGGTGCCGCCTTGGCCAGCTGATCAGCTCGTTCATTCCCTGCCACTCCTACATGAGCTGGAACCCAACAGAAATCTACAGGACGTCCACGACGCCCTAAAAGGAAAAGCCACTCTAAAATGGATAAAACCAAAGGATGAGAGGGATTAAAAGACTCCATTGCAGAAAGAGCACTTCGTGAGTCACTAAAAACAGTAAAAGCAGTGTGGGGGAGAGTGAAGAGAATCTGAAGGGCAAATAAAATAGCAGTCAGCTCAGCTGTAAAAACAGAAGCAGTCACAGGGAGGCTCCCACCTCGACAGAAGGTGGGAAACACCACACCAAAGCCCACACCCACATCAGACTTAGATCCATCAGTATAAACTGGTATGGAGTCCCCATGAGAAGAGGCATGCTCTAAAAACAGAGAAAATAAAACCTGAGAAGGAAGGGAGGCCTTACTGGATGAGAAGAAACAACAAAATGTCACCCTGGGGAGAAGCCAGTAGCCCACCCTCGGGACACGATGGGGAGTGATCGGCACAGAAGGAACAGAGAAGCTAGACATAATTGACTGCACCCTGAAACCAGAGGGCTTTGGAGAGGATGGCCGAGTGGCAAAAATAGGTGACCGAGAATCTTGAGAGACCTTGACAAAGGGCACAGAGTCTGGGAGACGAGATAAGCGATACCAACATCTCATCAAAAGGGAAGAGCGGAGCAAGTCTAGAGGAAGGACACCAGCATCAGCCAACAAACTCGAAATCGGGGAAGATCGGAATGCCCCAGTGGCGAGACGAACACCAGCATGATGTATGGAATCTAAAATACGAAGCCGGGCTTCTGAGGCAGAAGAATAAACTTCACATCCATAATGAAGTTTGGATAAAATCAGAGACTGATGCAAGAGGAGGAGGGTCTTGCGATCAGCTCCCCAGTATGTGTGCGCTAAAACTTTCAAGAGACCCAATGCTCTGAGACACTCAGCTTTTACGTACCTCAAGTGAGGGACCCAAGTCAACCGGGTGTCAAAAATCTGCCCTAAAAACCGGGTTTCCTTTAAACACGAAATACGACGCCCATCTAAAAAAAGGTTTGGGTCAGGGTGGACTCCACGAACGCGGCAAAAATGCATGGCAACGGTCTTCTTGAAGGAAAATCGAAAACCTCGTTCATCAGCCCATCTAGAGACACGGTTGAGAGCCATCTGCATCCTCCTTTCTGCCATTGACATCCGTGAGGCAGTGACAGAGATTGATAAATCGTCAACATAGAGAGAGCCACGAACACCATCAGGGAGCACAGAAATAACGCTGTTAATTGCCACTGCGAAAAGGGTAACACTTAGTATGCTCCCTTGTGGTACACCATCCTCAAGGGGACGTGCAGTAGACAGCTCACTCCCGACTCGGACCCGAATAAAACGATTAGATAAAAACTCCCGGATAAAAGTGGGGAGTTGCCCACGGAGACCAAACTCATAAAGAGATTGCAATATACCACGACGCCAGGAAGTGTCGTACGCCTTCTCCAAATCAAAGAACACTGTGATATGATGCTGGTTAGTTGCAAAAGCCTGGCAGATGGAAGATTCTAAAGAAAGGAGAGCATCTGTGGTCGACCGCATCTTCCGAAACCCACACTGGACTGGAGACAAGTAACCACCCTTCTCTAAGTACCACACGAGCCGACTATTCACCATCTTTTCGAGGACCTTACAAAGGCAAGACGTCAGCGAGATAGGGCGATAATTAGTGGCCTGCAAGTGATCCTTACCCGGCTTAGGGATTGGGAGAACCACAGCAACACCCCATGAGGTCGGAAACCCACCATTGCACCAAATTCTGTTATACAGTGACAACAGAAAATGAAGGCCTGCATCAGGCAAGTGGTGTAAGAAGGCATATGGGACATCATCCAAGCCTGGAGACGAGTCGCGACACTGCAACAATGCCATCTGAAGTTCAGAAGCAGAAAAAGCAACATTATATGACTCCTTCGCAGTAGATGGAAAACTAATGCCCAAAGATTCCAGGTGCCGTCGGCGGCGTGCCGACGGGGATGAGGTGTCCTTCCTAGAGACATTAGCAAAATGAGCTGCAAATATCTCGGCAACAGACGAAGAATGAGCCACCACCACACCTGGATGAGATAAAACAGGAGGAGAGGGAATGGGAAATTTCCCTGAAATCTTCCTCACCCGTTTCCACACTTTTGTGAGAGGAGTCCGTGAAGAAATTGAAGAAACAAATGATGCCCAAGACTTCCTCCTAGCCTCCTTCATAACCCGCCGGGCATGAGCTCGGGCCCTCCTATATGCCGCTAAGTAACCAGGGTCACCTCGGTGACGACGAAGTCGGGAGAAAGCAGCACGTTTAGCCCGAACAGCAGAAGCACACTCATCAGTCTACCAGGGAACTGGACGGCAAGGAAAGTGACCAGCTGTTCTCGGAATACTCTGCAGTGCCGCCGAGTGTAGTAAGTCTGTGAAATACTCAACAGCAGCATCAGTGCTGACAAAATCCTCCACACATCGGTTCGGGGAACACAGCTCCTCAAAAACCGGCCAGACCGCCGTATCCAAGCGCCAGCGGGGAAGATGACGCCGAGGCGCACTCTGTGGCGATCTTAATAAAATAGGGAAGTGGTCACTGCCATGTAAGTCCGGTAACACAGCCCATGTAAAATTCAGGGCTACCCCTGCAGAGCACAGAGACAAATCAATAGAAGTAAAAATACCCATTTGACTATGGAAGTAAGAAACTTCACCAGAATTAATGTACAGGTCCACATCCTCCACAATGGAGGCTAACATTGTACCTCTAGCATCAGCTGTGGAGCCACCCCACAGGGGATGATGACTGTTCATGTCAGCCAGCAAGAAACAGGGTGAGGGAAGTGCCCGAATAAGATTTTCAAGATCAACCCTCTCAATAGTGGCACTAGGAGGGAGGTACAAGGAGCACACAGTATAACGACGGGGAAGGAAAATCTGGAGAGCAACAGCCTGCAGTGGAGTGTTAAGATTCACCGCAGTGAAAGGTATGTCACTGCGTACTAGAATAGCCACACCCCCACCATGACCCTGTCCAGGAAGAGGATCTGAATAAAAAACCTGGTAACCAGGTGGACTGGGAGGCACAGCATCACCAACCATTGTCTCTTGTAGGCAAACACACACAGGTGAATACTCAGCCAGAAGCCAACGGAGTTCCTCCCAGTTGGCTCGTAAACCACGGCAGTTCCATTGAATAATATTAGCCATTAAAACTATTGAAAAAAAAGGGCAGGGGAGAGGGACAAACAGAAAACCATAAAAAAAATACTAAAAATATTAAAATGGAGGAACTATATACACAAAAGAAAGGGTCACTTAGTGGAAACCACTGAGCGACCCTGGGAGACAATCTTCTTGGGAATGCGGATACGCCCACTAAGGGGCTTGCCACGGGCAGCAGCATGGCTAGAACGAGGGCCTGGGGTCTGCGAAGTGTTGGGAGACTTCACAGACACCCGTCGCTGCCCAGCAGGAGAGGAAGAGCTACTCCGAACCCTGCCCGGGGCCCCCAGTGAACCAAGAGGTCGAGCAGGAGGGATTGGGGTCCTGGCCTCCAAACGTGGAGGGGGCAGGACAGGATCCTCAAAGGTAACCGGAGGAGGAACATCCGATTCCCCGGAGGAAGAGGTGCCAGACTGACCTGACACCCCAGAAGCCCCCGAAGACCCAGAAGCAGGGTCCGAGGGATGTTGCACAGATGGACTAACTACAGAGGATGTGGACTCCACGACCGACACCTTGCTTGGAGGATCTTCAAGACTCAAAGACTCTGAGGAACCACGATGACGTTTAGCAAATGAAGAATGTGCACCATGACTACTAGGGGATACCATAGATGTAGAGGTCGAGTCTTGAACTGTAGCGGCAACCGTCGCAAGTGCGGGAGATTGTTGCACTGGCTTGGGATCGACAGATGAAGGCATAGGAGCTGAAACAACAGGAGGAACTCGAGTCTGCTGCTGGACAGGACGATGAGGACGGCTATGACCGGACAAAACTGATGCATAAAACACTCCGTTACGGAAAACAGATGACATGGCTGTACTCCTGGCCTCAGGAAAGCTTATTTTATCCCGATTACGGATGAGGAGGATCTCTTTCTCCAAGCAAAACCGGGCACAGTCTTTAGATGAAGCAGGATGTGCCTCGCCACAGTGCAAACAACAAACAGGTCCAGGACAGTCCTGTCCTGCATGAGTGGATGCTCCACAACTGACACACACCACTGGGAGGCCCTGTTGCAAACGACGACAGGCTCGCCCAACATGCCCGTACATCTGACAGTGGTAGCAGCGTCGTGGATTTGGGACAAAGGGTTTGACCCTAAGGGACAACCAATCCACCTTGATGGATGAAGGCAGAGCAGTACAGTCGAACGTCAGCAACAAGGATGGAGTTGGGGTAAGAGCACCATCAACCTTCTTCTGAAACCTTCCCACCTTAACCACCCTGTGGACCTGGAGTTCTTCAAGCAGCTTCTCTTCACTGTATCGGAGTAAGTCTTTTGAGTAAACAACACCTCGACTATGATTAAAAAAGGCATGGGGAACATAAGTGAACAGTGCATCCGGGTCCTTTCACTGGGCAGCCAGCCGGGAACCCTCCTCAGGGGATGTAACCTCCACTAGGAGGCTACCATCCCCCTGAGGTGAGATCTTCGGCTCCCTCCCACAGATTGACACAATGCGCCGATGAATAGTAAATATGTCCAAATTACCAATAGGCTGACCATCCAAAGTACGAACGGTGTAGTACTTTGCGAAATCATCCCTCTCAAAGACACCTGGCAGGACCTCACGGGCATGTCCACAATATGTTGGCTGTTGCCGGCTCTTCCTTGTAGTGGCCACTGACCGTAAACCACTGGAACCAGGAAGGTATGGTTCCAGGGTGGCAATATGGGCCTCACCAGCCAGAGGCACAGGAGGCACACAGGAGGGAGACTGTAATGGATGGTCAGGGACGGAACCAGGGTCGTCAGCTGTAAAAGATTTATTCGAGGCCATATTCAAAATAAACCACCTTCATTCCCCCACCCCTCCACCCACCATGGAGCCCAACAAGGGGAGGCCATATGCCAGGGAAAGCGCCACTGGCGACCCCAGAGGTAGTGGGAAAGTATACGCAGGTAACCATCAAGGGACCCTGACAAGGGTGACTCCAGGACGATAGGAGCCACCAGGTCCCCCAGTGCCCGCTTGACCCTAAAGCCACTAGGTGACTAGCCTGGATGGCTAGCCAGTGACCAGCCGATTGACCTGTTCGGGCCCAACCAGGCCACCCGTCTAGCCAGAATAAGGGACCAAAGAGGTGTATTGCTAGCTGCAGGGTGCACCATGCAGCATCACTCAACCTCCAGGACTCCCGTCTCCCAGCATTACGGGACGGCACGCACGGCAAACGCGTGGGGAGGCAACAGTCCCGCCCTAGATGGCAAATGGGCAGGGACTGACATCACCAGTAGGCCTCCTCTACCAGTGATGTAGGGGGTGCTTGGTCCACAAGGCCGACAAATGCCAAACCCTACAAAGGCAGGCTTACCTCCCAAGTAGGTGGCACTGCCAACCATGCTTCAAGCCCCACCACCACGTCAAGGTGACCCCTTACAGTGGGGTAGGGAATAATTACTTCTCTGTCCCTCTGTGCAGAGTGAATTTAGAGTCTGGTTTTGTTAACGGTTCCATTATGGTTGGGTTGGTTGAGACACTCCCAATGTCAGGTGTAACTTTCTTACTTGGAAATGATATTGGTGGAAGTCAAGTGTGTCCAGCTCCTCAGTTGTCTAGTGAGCCAGTGGCTGTGACCCAGGATTGTGATGTCCCTGATGTGTTCCCTGCATGTGCTGTCACTAGGGCTAAGTCTAAAGTTACTCGTGATTTAGAGGATAATGATGATGATGATGTTATCCTAGCTGACACTTTTCTTGCTAAGTTGGACCACTCACCAGATGAGGCAGTACCCCGTAGTGTTGATAATTTGACTCGTATTTGCCTTCTTAGTGTGACTGGTAAAATATATGGTAGAATACTCATTGATAGGGTTAGGCATATGACAGAGGAGCTAGTTGGAGAAGAACAAGGGGGATTTAGGAAGGGAAAAGGGTGTGTAGATCAGATATTTGTTCTAAGATGTTTAGTGGAGAAGTATCTAGAGAAGGGAAGGAAAGTGTACGCTGCCTTCATGGACTTGGAGAAAGCTTATGACAGAATAGATAGGAAAGGTATGTGGAAGGTATTAAGAATATATGGAGTGGAGGGGAAATTGTTGAGTGCTGTGAAGAGTATGTACGAGGGAGCTAGGGCTACGGTGCGAGTGGATGGTGAGCTGAGTGAGTTCTTTGATCTCAATGTGGGACTGAAACAGGGGTGTGTAATGTCTCCATGGCTGTTTAATATATATATGGATGGGGTCGTAAAGGAGGTACAAGGTAGGGCAGTGGATGTGGGGGTGGCCCTAATGAATGAGGGTGAGATTTGGAAGCTTCCGGTGTTGCTGTTTGCTGATGATACAGTATTGTTGAGTGAAGATGAATGGGCGTTGCAAGGTTTGGTGAATGAATTTGGGACAGTGTGTAGGAGGAGGAAGCTGAAAGTTAATGTAAACAAAAGTAAAGTTATGGTGTTTGAGAGGAATGAAGTCACAGAGTGTGCAGTGAGGTTGGATGGTGAGGATATGGAGAATGTGAGTGCATTCAAGTACTTGGGTAGTGTGATGAGTAAGGATGGAACTTTGGGGGATGAAGTACGTGAAAGGGTACAGCAGGGAAGGAAGGTTGTTGGCACACTGAAAGCAGTGATGAGAAATAGGGAGGTGAGTATGGAAGTTAAGAAGTCACTGCATAATGGTATTGTGATCCCTACCCTGACGTATGGAAGCGAGGCGTGGACATTGCAAGAGGGGAACAAGTCAAGAGTGAGAGCAGTGGAAATGAGTTACTTGAGAGGAGCATGTGGAGTGACATGGAGGGACAGGTTGACGAATGAAGAAGTGAAGGAACGTTGTGGGGTAGATGTGGATGTGGTTGAAAAGATTAGGAGAAATACACTGAGGTGGTTTGGACATGTGGAGAGGATGGAGAATGAAAGACTGACTAAGAGGGTGTATGTAGGTGAGGTGGAGGGAGGGAGAGGGAGGGGTAGACCGAGGATGAGGTGGAGGGATGGAGTTGAGAGGTATATGAGGGAGGGGGGGTGAGTTGGGGGGAGGGGAGTCAAATGGTGGGTGACAGAGTGACTTGGAGGCGTTTTGTCTGCGGCCACCCTTTGCGGGATTAGGGCGTCGGGCTATAGATAGATACATAGATAGAAGAGTTGGTTGAGTTGCAGGTTGCTGACCCTGAGTCGAAAGGTCTAGCTAACTCTGCTTGCAGTGAGGAAGAGTCAGCTGGTGCTTCTACTTGTTATTATATAAAGTCAGGAGTACTTATGAGGAAGTGGAGACCCCCAACAGTATCAGCCAACTGTGCATGGGAGGTTGTACATCAAGTTGTCATCCCTCGTGTTTGTAGGCAGGATATCATTAGAGTGGCTCATGATTCCAGTTTGGCAGGACACCTTGGAGTGAGGAAGACTGTGGCACGCATTTTGAAACACTTCTACTGGCCAGGTATCTTCAGGGATGTTTCCTGGTATTGTAAGTCTTGTCACACCTGTCAAGTGTTGGGGAAGTGTAATCAGACCGAAAAGGTTGCACCTCTAGTTCCCATTCCTCCTTTTGAGGCGCCATTCACCCGTGTGTTGGTGGATATTGTGGGCCCTCTTCCTAAGACTTTTTCAGGATTTTCTTATGTGTTGACCCTGATTGATATGGCTACTCGTTATCCTGAAGCCATTCCACTTAGAAATATCTCAGCCAAGAAAGTGTTTAAGGAAATGCTAGGGTTCTTCACAAAGTTTGGTCTGCCCAAGGAGGTACAGTCAGACCGGGGAAGTAAATTCATGTCAAATGTTTTCAAGCAGTCTCTGAATGAGTTGGGCATCACCCAGATCACATCTTCAGCTTACCATCCCCAGACCCAAGGAGCGTTGGAGAGATATCATCAAACACTCAAATCGATGCTCAAGAAATACTGTTTGGAACATCAGAAAGACTGGGATAAAGGTCTTCCATTCGTTGTATTTGCCGCAAGAGAATCTCCAAATGAATCACTGGGCTTCTCACCTTTTGAACTACTGTTTGGCCATGAAGTAAGAGGACCCCTTAAGTTACTCAAGGAATGCTGGCTGTCGGAGGAAGATGACGTCAACCTGCTGGAGTATGTGATGAAGTTCAAAGAACGGCTGTCCACTGCTTTACAGCTGGCGAGAGAGAATTTAGGAGCTGCTCAGGAGAGGATGAAGACTTGGTATGATAAGAAGTCCAGGTTACGCCACTTTCAGCCAGGAGATCAGGTTTTGATTCTGCTACCGGTTCATGGGCAACCTCTTCAAGCCAAGTTTAGTGGTCCTTATTTCGTGGAGAAGAAACTCAGTGATGTCAACTATGTCATCGCCACACCAGATCGTAGAAAGAACAAGCAACTTTGTCACATCAACATGCTAAAGTTATATCACAGGTGGGACGAAAATAATCCAGTCTGCACTGTAGCTGTTCCACCCGGGTCTGCAAGTGAAGCTCTCCCATGCAGCATGAGCCTGAGTGATAGTTTGGGGAAGAATCCTGATATCATGAATGATCTCCAGACTAAGCTTTCTCATTTACCTCCCGAGGAAAGGCAGGAGTTTTCGGCATTACTGCAGGAGTACCCGCAAGTATTCCGTGCCACTCCAGGAAGAACTACTGTGTTGATGCATGATGTCGATGTTGGAGACGCAAAGCCAATTAAACTGCCTCCTTACCGTGTGAACCCAGTGAAAGTTCCTCTCATCCAGAAGGAGCTTGGCTACCTGTTGGACCACAAGATGATTGAGCCCTGTCAGAGCGAGTGGAGTTCTCCTGTCACTCTAGTCCCTAAGCCAGATGGGTCACAGCGGCTTTGCATCGACTACAGACGTGTTAATCAGATAACCAAAACAGACACTTACCCTCTCCCTCGTGTGGAAGATTGCATAGACAAGATCGGAAAGGCTAGGTACATAAGTAAGTTTGATTTGTTAAAGGGATACTGGGAAGTACCTATGACTGAACGTGCTAGGGAGATCTCATGTTTTGTAACACTAGGAAAGACTTTTGCATGTTCTGTAATGCCATATGGTATGAAGAATGCATCAGCCACATTTCAGAAGCTCATGAATGTTGTAACAGAGGGTTTGGCAGAGTGTGTTGTTTATATTAACCTTCAGTGACAACTGGAAAGATCACCTATGCCATGTCAGTAAATTTCTTGAGCGTTTGGTTCATGCTAATCTTGTAGCTAATTTATCAAAGTGTGAGTTTGGTCAAGCTAAAGTTCAGTACCTTGGGTATGTAATTGGTGATGGACATGTTGCACCACCAGGAGCTAAGGTTCAGGTTATAAGTGATCTTCCCAGACCTAAAACTAGGAAAGAGCTACAAAGATTTTTGGGAATGGTAGGTTATTACAGGAGATTTGTTCTTAACTTTTCAATTCTTGTATCACCACTTACAGACCTACTGAAAAAGGGAGTTAAATTTGTCTGGACCGAAAACTGTGAATCCTCTTTCACCAAACTTAAAGCTATCCTATTAAGTCAGCCAGTGTTCGCTACTCCAAATTTTGCTACGCCTTTTTAGATGGCTGTTGATGCAAGTGATACAGGAGCTGGGGCTGTTTTGCTGCAAGAGGATGATCAGGGTATTGAACACCCTGTATCTTATTACAGTAAGAAGTTCACTCCATCTCAAAAGAACTACTCAACTGTTGAGAAAGAGCTTTTGGTCTTAATTTTGGGTTTACAGCATTTTTCATTTTATTTGTGTTCTGGTTTTGACCCCATAGTCATTTATACCGATCATAACCCACTGAAATTCCTTAGTAAGTTTAAAGATAAAAATCAGAGATTGACAAGATGGAGTCTACTTCTTCAGGAGTATTCATTAGACATACAGCATGTCAAGGGGAAAGAAAATGTTATTGCAGATTGCTTATCTAGACTTTAGACAGATTATTTTAGAGTAATAAGAAAATTCCTTTGTAAATTTCTTTTTTCTTTGTGGGGAGGTGTTACATAGCCTATGATTTCATCATCCTTTGTGTAATTCTATCGTACAGTGTGCTGCCTGTTTGATCACGAGCGTGTTCTACCTCACTCCCCCCTTCTACCGTTATAGTAGAGTAAGTCGTTCTTTCTGTTGTTCAGAGCAGGATTGTCAACTCTTTGTCCCCATGGCTTCATTTGCGCGTCCTTCTTACAAGTTGTATCAAGCTCTGCTGGCCCCTATATAATGAGCTCAGTCTCTGCATTATGGCCACTTAGATCTGCTCCTCATTTTGTTCACATCTCTGTCCTCCCCTGTACAGTTGTTATTGTAAGAGCTCGGGAAGTCTGCAACCATCTAGCAGCTGTGTGTAATTTGAGTATAACTGTTGTTGCATTTTTTCTTGTACTGTGTAGCATAAGGTTAATTCTTAGGCCTAGTAAGGTTTTTGTGATTTGTGTAAGGTTCTTATTGTCAGCCATTGTTCATAACAGTTTGTATCTGTAATAATTATATATATTGCATTCACTGAGTATTATCGAGTGATTTCTCATTTTATCAGGGCTGACTTAGATAAATTTACTCATGCTAATTTCGTGTTAATAGAGGCTATTGCAGTTAACCATATATTTAACCTGTTTTTTGCCATTACATTATCCTTATGAGTCCTGAATGTTTTGTTGTTAGTTTGAGCATTAAACTTTAACTTGTAATTTTACCTAACTCTTTTATTTGAACCTGGACCTTTACGGGACAGTAGTGATTATTAGTATTCTCGCTTAAAGTGTACATTATCTTTCTCTGTTCCGTAACAATATATATATATATATATATATATATATATATATATATATATATATATATATATATATATATATATATATATATATATATATATATATATATATATATATATATATATATATATATATATATATATATATATACATATATATTTATATATATATATATATATATGGCCTTAATAACCAGGGGCTTCGGCCCCAATGCTTGATAGACCGGGAAAAAAAAAAAAAGTTCAAAATGGGGGGACTTTGATGGATGGTTGTGGAGAGGACAGACGTGTGTTTCTGGCTCTCCTCTAGTTTTCAGGGCTGCCTCACCGGCATTAGCTTTTTTTTTCACCCTTCTGGTGATGCTTAGGATTAGCTAGTACTAATTTTCCTCCCTACCCTTGCTAGAGATATAGTAAGTTTCTATATCTATTTACTAAGATTACCACGGAGGGTCCCCCCACTGATCGCTCTGGGGTGTGAAGTAACACGGTCGGGCCTCCCTGGAGTGGTTTGAGAGGGCAATCTTAGCCATAGGTGTCTTGTCCTGGTTTTTTTGTCCCTTGTTTGTTTTTTCTCTTTCTTCCCACTTCCCCCTTTAGGGGGAAGTGGTCACTATGGCGGAAGCCACTGTTCCCTCCCCCCCCTTCAAGGGGGGAGGCAGTCCTGACCGACCCCCGACTGTCTCACGGACGGACTACCCCCAGACTGAACGGACCCGGACACGCCCTCTGCTAGACATTGACGTCAAAAATGTCAGTTTTGTTTTGTTGAAGCGGTTGGTTCTACTCCCCTGTCCAGCCTCAATCCCTTCATTATCAAGAAGGTGATTGATGGATGTGCAGGAGAGGTAGAACAGGTCAAAAAACTTGCTAGCGGAGATCTAGTAAAGACTGCAAACTCGTCCCAGGTTAAGGATTTGATGAAGATGAGCAAATTCCATTGCTATGATGTTGTGCCGACGATCCCTCACTCCATGAATTCCTGCAAGGGAGTCATCACTTGCAGGGACCTCATGGTCATGGAAGAGGACGACATCATACATGAACTTGCTCATGAAGATGTAATTGAAGCCCGTTTCATCACGAGATTTTCTGAGGGCAGGAGGACGAAAACGGCAACGGTTATATTGACTTTCGGTAAAGTGACTCTCCCAACCCATATCAAAGTGGGGTATGAAATTGTTAACGTCAGGACATACATCCCTTACCCACTTCGTTGTTTACGATGTCAGTTATATGGACACCATGAAAAGTCTTGTCGGGCTTCTCAATCAGTCTGTGGCAAGTGCACAACTCAAGGTCATGATGCTGACCATCTCACATCAGAGGGTGTCAGCTGCTTTCACTGCAAGGGTGCTCACTTCACTTCCTTTAGCAATTGTCCCAAGTGGAAGGAGGAGAAAGAGGTCTGTGCGGTGAAGGCGACTGAGGGCATCTCTTTCTACGAAGCAAGGAAAAAGGTGAAGGAGTTGCATGCAACTCCCACACCGAATAGGTCCTATGCTTCGGCAGTGATGTCCCGCCCTGTGATGTGCACTGTGGAGACGCAGACTGATCTCGTGCTTGTTAATCAAGTCACTCACTCTACCTCCACCTCCACCTCTAAACCTCCTGTAAGAACCAACTCTCTAACTGACCTCCCTAAACCTTCATCATACTCACAGGCCGCTGCTGCTTCTCAGTCAGTCAAGCCTAAATCGAAGCCTGACAAGACTGTAAAACATAATTTCACCACCCTTTCAAAGCCACGTCCTCATGTCCTTCCTGCTCCTAGCCCAGCGAGGGAGAGGAAGAATAGCTCTTCCTTCGCGGAATCTGGGAGCCTTGTTATTGACCATAATATGGAGGTTTCCGTCAGCAAGCACCGGGAAAGGTCCCCCGGTAGCCACTCGCCTGGTCGCGGGGGGCATAAGAAAACTAAACACACTGGCCCCCCTCGTAAATCTTAAACCGCCGCATTCACTGTACTACAGTGGAATTGTAGGGGTATTGGGAATAAGTTACACAATATAGCAATCTTGCTTTCTATACACAGGCCAGACGTTATTTGTTTACAGGAGACGCCCCTGGAGGATCACCCTGATCCTCCACAGTTAAAACACTACCACTCGTATAGAAGATATGAAGGTCACGTAGTAGCCATATACACACACAAATCACACCCACAAATGGAAGTGATTCTAAATTCTACTCTGGAAGCGGTCGCGTGCACAGTAAAATTTAATAACACGTATCTGTCTATTTGCTCTCTGTACTGTCCTCCACATGGTCCCATTGATAGTGATGCTTTAAATTCACTAGTTAAACATCTCCCTGGGAATAAGTTAGTGTTGGGCGATTTTAACGCCCATCACTATCAATGGGGTAGCTTGAGGATTGATGGTCGTGGGGAGCAAGTAGCCGACCTAATACTACAGTCCAACCTCTGTCTTCTGAACGATGGTAAAGCGACTCGTGTAGATGATCGTACTGGTAACTTTTCAGTCATTGACTTATCTTTGGCCTCCCCTGGTATACATCAAGATTTTTTATGGAATCCTTATGACGACTCCTTGGGAAGTGATCATTTACCCATTTGTCTTTCTTATACACGCGACATCATTTCGGACCCTCCACCTCCAAAATTTAACTATAAGAAAACAGATTGGGGATCCTTCTCAAGGATCGCCAATTTAGTTATATCTGGAGAGATCATAGATGTTAAGGTCGAAAATATAACTACTTCCATATTACACGCAGCTGAGGCTGCTATTCCCAAGACTTCTACAGTTCATGCGAAGCATAGAGCACATTGGTGGACGCCGGATTGCCAACAAGCATTAAGAAAACGCAATAGGAGATACAGGATTTTTGATAGTAAGCCCACTGAGGAAAATTTTATTGCATACAAACAGGCACGGGCTGAGGCAAGGAGAATAACAAGAAGGGCCAAACGTGACTCCTGGCAGTCCTTTGTGCTTACGGTGACTCGTACAACACCATTAAGTAAAGTCTGGTCCACTATAAGAATATTAAATAATAGGGGCCCATATTTTCCAATCACCACCCTTCAGGTTAATAAGAACATCTATGACGTGCCCGTGGACTTTGATAACATCCTCGCCAGGAGTTTTTCTCATGTAAGTAGCTCAGCCAATTATGATCCGCGTTTTCAACATCATAAACGCATGGCTGAGCTACAGATATTAGACTTTACCACAGAAGACGTAGACTCCCCGTACAACCAAGAGTTTATGCTAGATGAACTGCTCCTTGCCCTTAAATCCTGTAAAGACACCAGCCCTGGACCAGACACCATCACGTACGGTATGATCCAGCATCTTAATCAGGACAACCTGATTAAGATGTTAGCATTGTACAATGAGATTTGGGCGTCTCGAACGTTCCCAAACTCATGGCACTTTGCGCACGTCATACTGATACCCAAGGAGGTTGGTCGTCTTATGAATCCCACTTCATTTCGTCCTATTGTGTTGACTTCTTGTCTATGTAAGGTCATGGAACGTATGGTTAACAATAGGCTTCTTTTTGTTTTAGAGTCGAAGAATTTGTTAAATGATCAACAATGTGGCTTCCGTAAATACAGAAGTTCACTAGATCATTTAATGAATTTGGAGCATTGTATTGCAGAGACATTTGCCAATAAAGAATTCATGATAGTTTTTTTTCTTTTTTTTATAATAATCATGGCGGTGCAACTGCCAGGGTCATATGCCGCCGTATAACAAAGAAGTAAAAAAAAAAAAAAAAAAACAGGATAAGCCACACAATCAAAAAGGAGTCTCCGATTGACGAGGGAAGCCCTGGTAACTGAATGAGCCCACCTTCTGGCAAATCGAGCGCAACTTATTGGCACTCACAGCATCCCAATGCTCCTGCCAACAGCACCAAACCCTGAAGGCAATAAAGGAGCGCATATCTGCAGCAGGCAGACGATACAGAGGGGACTGTGCAAGAGGGGGACGAGCCGCTGCCGCCTTGGCCAGCTGATCAGCTCGTTCATTCCCTGCCACTCCTACATGAGCTGGAACCCAACAGAAATCTACAGGACGTCCACGACGCCCTAAAAGGAAAAGCCACTCTAAAATGGCTAAAACCAAAGGATGAGAGGTATTAAAAGACTCCATTGCAGAAAGAGGACTTCGTGAGTCATTAAAAACAGTAAAAGCAGTGTGGGGGAGAGTGAAGAGAATCTGAAGGGCAAATAAAATAGCAGTCAGCTCAGCCGTAAAAACAGAAGCAGTCATAGGGAGGCTCCCACCTCCATAGAAGGTGGGAAACACCACACCAAAGCCCACACCCACATCAGACTTAGATCCATCAGTATAAACTGGTATGGAGTCCCCATGAGAAGAGGCATGCTCTAAAAACAGAGAAAATAAAACCTGAGAAGGAAAGGAAGCCTTACTGGATGAGAAGAAACGACAAAATGTCACCCTGGGGAGAAGCCAGTAGCCCACCCTCGGGACACGGTGGGGAGTGATCGGCACAGAAGGAACAGAGAAGCTAGACATAATTGACTGCACCCTGAAACCAAAGGGCTTTGGAGAGGATGTCCGAGTGGCAAAAATAGGTGACCGAGAATCTTGAGAGACCTTGACAAAGGGCACAGAGTCTGGGAGACGAGATAAGCGATACCAACATCTCATCAAAAGGGAAGAGCGGAGCAAGTCTAGAGGAAGGACACCAGCATCAGCCAACAAACTCGAAATCGGGGAAGATCGGAATGCCCCAGTGGCGAGACGAACACCAGCATGATGTATGGAATCTAAAATACGAAGCCGGGCTTCTGAGGCAGAGGAATAAACTTCACATCCATAATGAAGTTTGGATAAAATCAGGGACTGATGCAAGAGGAGGAGGGTCTTGCGATCAGCTCCCCAGTATGTGTGTGCTAAAACTTTCAAGAGACCCAATGCTCTGAGACACTCAGCTTTTATGTACCTCAAGTGAGGGACTCAAGTCAACCGGCTGTCAAAAATCAGCCCTAAAATCCGGGTTTCCTTTAAACACGAAATACGACGTCCATCTAAAAAAAGGTTTGGGTCAGGTTGGACTCCACGAACCGGCAAAAATGCATGGCAACGGTCTTCTTGAAGGAAAATCGAAAACCTCGTTCATCAGCCCATCTAGAGACACGGTTGAGAGCCATCTGCATCCTCCTTTCTGCCATTGACATCCATGAGGCAGTGACAGAGATTGATAAATCGTCAACATAGAGAGAGCCACGAACACCATCAGGGAGCACAGAAATAACGCTGTTAATTGCCACTGCGAAAAGGGTAACACTTAGTATGCTCCCTTGTGGCACACCATCCTCAAGGAGACGTACAGTAGACAGCTCACTCCCGACTCGGACCCGAATAAAACGATTAGATAAAAACTCTCGGATAAAAGTAGGGAGTTGCCCACGGAGACCAAACTCATAAAGAGATTGCAATATACCATGACGCCAGGAAGTGTCATACGCCTTCTCCAAATCAAAGAACACTGTGATATGATGCTGGTTAGTTGCAAAAGCCTGGCAGTTGGAAGATTCTAAAGAAAGGAGAGCATCTGTGGTCGACCGCATCTTCCGAAACCCACACTGGACTGGAGACAAGTAACCACCCTTCTCTAAGTACCACACGAGCCGACTATTCACCATCTTTTCGAGGACCTTACAAAGGCAAGATGTCAGCGAGATAGGGCGATAATTAGTGGCCTGCAAGTGATCCTTACCAGGCTTAGGGATGGGGAGAACCACAGCAATACCCCATGAGGTCAGAAACCCACCATTGCACCAAATTCTGTTATACAGTGATAACAGAAAATGAAGGGCTGCATCAGGCAAGTGGTGTAAGAAGGCATATGGGACATCATCCAAGCCTGGAGACGAGTCGCGACACTGCGACAATGCCGTCTGAAGTCAGAAGCAGAAAAAGCAACATTATACGATTCCTCCGCAGTAGATGGAAAACTAATGCCCAAAGATTCCAGGTGCCGTCGGCGGCATGCCGACGGGGATGAGGTGTCCTTCCTAGAGACACTAGCAAAATGAGCTGCAAATATCTCGGCAACAGACGAAGAATGAGCCACCACCACACCTGCATGAGATAAAACAGGAGAGGGAACGGGAAATTTCCCTGAAATCTTCCTCACCCGTTTCCACACTTTTGTGAGAGGAGTCTGTGAAGAAACTGAAGAAATAAATGATGCCTAAGACTTCCTCCTAGCCTACTTCATAACCCACCGGGCATGAGCTCGGGCCCTCCTATATGCCGCTAAGTAATCAGGGTCACCTCGGTGACGACGAAGTTGGGAGAAAGCAGCACGTTTAGCCCGAACAACAGAAGCACACTCATCAGTCTACCAGGGAACTGGACGGCAAGGAAAGTGACCAGCTGTTCTCGGAATACTCTGCAGTGCCGCCGAGTGTAGTAAGTCTGTGAAATACTCAACAGCAGCATCAGTGCTGACAAAATCCTCCACACATCGGTTCGGGGAACACAGCTCCTCAAAAACCGGCCAGACCGCCGTATCCAAGCGCCAGCGGGGAAGATGACGCCGAGGCGCACTCTGTGGCGATCTTAATAAAATAGGGAAGTGGTCACTGCCATGTAAGTCCGGTAACACAGCCCATGTAAAATTCAGGGCTACCCCTGCAGAGCACAGAGACAAATCAATAGAAGTAAAAATACCTGTTTGACTATGGAAGTAAGAAACTTCACCAGAATTAATGTACAGGTCCACATCCTCCACAATGGAGGCTAACATTGTACCTCTAGCATCAGCTGTGGAGCCACCCCACAGGGGATGATGACTGTTCATGTCAGCCAGCAAGAAATAGGGTGAGGGAAGTGCACGAATAAGATTTTCAAGATCAACCCTCTCAATAGTGGCACTAGGAGGGAGGTACAAAGAGCATACAGTATAACGACAGGGAAAGAAATTCTGGAGCGCAACAGCCTGCAGTGGAGTGTTAAGACTCACAGCAGTGAAAGGTATGTCACTGCGTACTAGAATAGCCACACCCCCACCATGACCCTGTCCAGGAAGAGGATCTGAATAAAAAACCTGGTAACCAGGTGGACTGGGAGGTGCAGCATCACCGACCATTGTCTCTTGTAGGCAAACACACACAGGTGAATACTCAGCCAGAAGCCAACGGAGTTCCTCCCAGTTGGCTCGTAAACCACGGCAGTTCCATTGAATAATATTAGCCATTAAAACTATTAAAATAAAAAGGGGCAGGGGAGAGGGACAATCAGAAAACCATAAAAAAAATACTAAAAATATTAAAATGGAGGAACTATATACACAAAAGAAAGGGTCACTTAGTGGAAACCACTGAGCAACCCTGGGAGACAATCTTCTTGGGAATGCGGATACGCCCACTAAGGGGCTTGTCACGGGCAGCAGCATGGCTAGAACGAGGGCCTGGGGTCTGCGAAGTATTGGGAGACTTCACAGACAGCCGTCGCTGCCCAGCAGGATAGGAAGAGCTACTCCGAACCCTGCCCAGGGCCCCCAGTGAACCAAGAGATCGAGTGGGAGGGATTGGGGTCCTGGCCTCCAAACGTGGAGGGGGCAGGACAGGATCCTCAAAGGTAACCGGAGGAGGAATATCCGATACCCCGGAGGAAGAGGTGCCAGACTGACCTGACACCCCAGAAGCCCCCGAAGACCCAGAATCAGGGTCCGAGGGCTGTTGCACAGATGGACTAACTACAGAGGATGTGGGCTCCACGACCGACACCTTGCTTGGAGGATCTTCAAGACTCAAAGACTCCTAGGAACCACGATGACGTTTAGCAAATGAAGAATGTGCACCATGACTACCAGGGGATACCATAGATGTAGAGGTCGAGTTTTGAACTTTAGCGGCAACCATCTCAAGTGCGGGAGATTGTTGCATTGACATGGAATCAGCAGATGAAGGCATAGGAGCTGACACAACAGGAGGAACTCGGGTCTGCTGCTGGATAGGACGACGAGGACGGCTATGACCGGACAAAACTGATGCATAAGACACTCCGTTACGGAAAACAGATGACATAGCTCTACTCCTGGCCTCAGGAAAGCTTATTTTATCTCGATTACGGATCAGGAGGATCTCCTTCTCCAAGCAAAACCGGGCACAGTCTTTAGATGAAGCAGGATGTGCCTCGCCACAGTGCAAACAACAAACAGGTCCAGGACAGTCCTGTCCTGCATGAGTGGATGCTCCACAACTGACACACACACCACTGGGAGGCCCTATTGCAAATGATGACAGACTCGCCCAACATGCCCGTACATCTGACAGTGGTAGCAGCGTCATGGATTTGGTACAAAGGGTTTGACCCTAAGGGACAACCAAGCCACCTTGATGGATGAAGGGAGAACAGTACAGTCGAACATCAGCAACAAGGATGGAGTTGGGGTAAGAACACCATCAACCTTCTTCTGAAACCTCTCCACTTTAACAACCCTGTGGACCTGGAGTTCTTCAAGCAGCTTCTCTTCACTGTAACGCAATGAGTCTTTGGAGAAAACAACACCTCGACTGTGATTAAAAAAGGCATGAGGAACACAAGTGAACAGTGCATCCGGGTCCTTACACTGGGCAGCCAGCCGGGAACCCTCTTCAGGGGATGTAACCTCCACTATGAGGCTACCATCCCCCTGATTTGAAATCTTTGGCTCTCTCCCACAGATTGACACAATGCGCCGATGAACAGTAAAAATGTCCAGATTCCCAATAGGCTGACCATCCAAAGTACGAATGGTGTAGTACCTTGGGAAATCAACCCTCTCATAGACACCTGGCAGGACCTCATGGGCATGTCCACAAGATGTTGTTGTCTGTTGCCGGCTCTTCTCCTTTGTAGTGGCCACTGACCGCAAACCACTGGAACCAGGCAGGTATGGTTCCAAGGTGGCAATGTGGGCCTCACCAGCCAGAGGCACATGAGGCACACAGGAGGGAGACTCTGAAGGATGGTCAGGGACGGAACCAGGGTCGTCACCTGCAAAAATATTAACTGAAGCCATATTAAAAAATAACCACCTTCATTCCCCCACCACTCCACCCACCATGGAGCCCAACAAGGGGAGGCCATATGCCAGGGAAAGCACCACTGGCGACCCCAGAGGTAGTGGGAAAGTATACGCAGGTAACCACCAAGGGACCCTGACAAGGGTGACTCCAGGACGATAGGAGCCACCAGGTCCCCCAGTGCCCACTTGACCCTAAAGCCACTGGGTGACTAGCCTGGATGGCTAGCCAGTGACCAGCCGATTGACCTGGTCGGGCCCAACCAGGCCACCCGTCTAGCCAGAATAAGGGACCAAAGAGGTGTATTGCTAGCTGCAGGGCACACCATGCAGCATCGCTCAACCTCCAGGACTCCCGTCTCCCAGCATTACGGGACGCCACGCACGGCAAACACGTGGGGAGGCAATGGTCCCGCCCTAGATGGCAAATGGGCAGGGACTGACATCACCAGTAGGCCTCCTCTACCAGTGATGTAGGGGGTGCTTGGTCCACAAGGCCGACAAATGCCAAACCCTACAAAGGCAGGCTTGCCTCCCAAGTAGGTGGCACTGCCAACCATGCTTCAAGCCCCACCACCACGTCAAGGTGACCCCCTACAGTGGGGTCATGATAAGGGTGTTCTTGGACATCCATAAAGCCTATGACATGACATGGCGACATGGTATACTAATGAAGCTCTATGCTTATGGTTTAAGAGGAAATTTGCCCGTTTTTATTTCAAATTTCTTAAGGGACAGAACTTTCTCTGTCAAATTGCCCCGTAATGTAACAGAGGATATTTTTATACAGGAAAACCGGGTGCCACAGGGAAGTGTGCTTAGTCCTACTTTATTTAGTATTATGACCAATGATATTCTGTCATCAGCTCCCATCCCGAGGAATCTTAAATACTCGTTCTACGGTGACGATTGTGCAATATGGCACTCTTCCCGTAATGCACAATTTTCGGCTGGGCGGATTCAAGCAGCCCTTGACTCCATCCACCAATGGGCCTTGCAGTGGGGATTTAAGTTTTCCGTAAGTAAGTGTGCCGTTATAGTCTTCACTAATCGTAACGTACCTAATTTGTGCTTAACTTTGGATAAGCAGGCGGTACCTTTTCAAAATTCTGTAAAATTTTTAGGAATACATTTTGATCATAGAATGAATTTTAAACTTCACGTTAATACTTTGCTTGCTCGTTGTGATAAACAGTTAAATGTCCTCAAGTACCTAGCGGGTACAAAATGGAGTGCCGACAGAAAATCATTATTAATGGTGTATAAGTTCCTTATTTGATCAAAGCTAGACTATGGCGCTCAGGTGTATGGCTCGGCATCCGATGCCACGCTGAAAGGATTGGATGTGCTACAGAATAAATGTTTGCGAATGTGTCTTGGAGCCGTCCGGTGTACCCGTGTGGCTTGTATGGAAGTGGAGGCGAATGTGCCTCCCTTCAGTATTCGCCGTGACCACCTGGCCTTGTCCTATAGTGTAAGGACATTAAATAAAAGAAATATCGGCAATGTGGCCTGTACCCCCCTGCGTCAATACCACCACCTTCTGCGGGGGGTGCGTCGGCCACTTGCCGTTCGCCTCCACTTACTGACTCAGGAGCTTGGTGTGGACCCCAGTGACTGTGACAAGTTGGTGTTTAAAAAGATAGCGCCTTGGGAGCCACTCGGCTTTACAGTGGATGTCTCATGGCTCCCAGCACCAAAGGCCAAGGCGCCGGAGGCGGAGGTCCACCACTTGTTTCGTAACATCATTGTTCGTCACTTTGGGTCCCATCAATTGTACACCGACGGCTCCAAGTCGAATGAATGTGTGGGTGCAAGTGTGTGGTCGACTGAATGTGCACTTAGGTATTGGTTGCCGACTCATACATCTGTGTTTACCTCCGAACTTTTTGTTATTGACAAAGCCATAGACTATGCTCTCAGTTCTAGGCATGACTCATTTGTCATATTTTCAGATTCAAAATCAGCCCTTCAGGCAATTGCATCTTGTACTACGGACTCTCATTCATGCAACAAGTCATTCACGCTGATCTGGGTGCCTGGTCATTGTCATATCTATGGCAATGAGCAGGCTGACTTACTTGCAAAGTCGGCTGTAGAGCTCGAGGAGACTTGGGACGTTCCTCGTGATCTACGGTCGAGTCTCTCTCTCGGAAAGAAATCAATAAATATTCTGTGGCAAGGTCAGTGGACCAGACTAAATATTCCAACTTGTAAGCCGTACCTGGGCGACTGGGACACTGCCAACCGTCCTAGTCGCCTAGAAGAAAAAGTGCTGGCACGGTTACGGCTCAATGCCACCATTTTAACAAACGTGAAACCGTATATGGAAAGACGCTTCCCACCGCACTGTGACATCTGTAATGCGGTGTTATCTATCAGTCATATCATCGTGCGCTGTCGGCGATTTATTCGTGAACGTGCTTCAGTTATAAATTACTGCGGCGCAGTAGACGTCCCCTTCACCCTTTCCACGATCCTGGGTGATGGGGACATTGTTATGACTGATAAATTGATGGCTTTCTTGAGAGAGACCGGACTGATCAGAGTGATGTGACTTTTTTACTGTGTGGTTATGGTTTTTATCAACGGTAAATATGTATATATTGTAATATTTATTAGGGTTAACAGTTGACATATTTTAAATAGTTCCTACTCTCACTGATCTATTTCTAATATAGATGTCCCCTACATTAAGCCAAGTTCCTCGCCTGACAGTCACCAGCTGATGAGTGCAAGTGTGCAATATAGGAAGGTATTAGGCACTTGTAGTCGATGGTGGTCTGCTGGGCAAGGTTCTTCATTTTTTGTACAAATTATGTAAATACATTATACTATCTTGCTTAAGTTATTCTAATTAGGGACGACAGCTGACGTATATGGAAATGTTCCTGACTCGTCTGGTTCCCTTTCATATATTGATGTCCCCTATATTAGGTTGTGCCTTGACTGACAGTCACCAGGTGATGAATGCAGGTATATCATGTAGAAAGGCATTACATATCTGCAGTCGATGGTGTTCTCTTGGTCGAGGCTTGTTGAACATTAGTGTAGGTCTAGTTATTTGTCTCTTAGGATTTAGTATAGGTTAGTGATTTGTCTGTTAGGTGGTTAGTTTTAGGGTCTTTAGATTAGGTATTTTTGATTATAAGTAATATAAGGTTAAAAATATAAAAAATAAATAATAATAATAAAAATAAAACTATAAAAAAATAATAAAATAAAAATTATTATATATATATATATATATATATATATCTATATATATATATATATATATATATATATGTACGTGTGCATGAAAGTGTGTATGTTCATATGCATCGATGTTTGTATATATATATATATATATATATATATATATATATTTGCATTAATGACCAGAGGCTCCGGCCTCAATGGTCGATAGGCAAAAAAAAAAAAAAAAAAAATGGACTTAGATGAATGGTCGTGGATAAGGAAGACGTGTTTCTGAGCTCTCCTCTAGCTGCAGGGTTGCCTCACCGGCTTTAGCTTTTTCCTTTTGCTCGCCACTTGGGCGTTTTTCAATAAAATTAGGTTAGCTAGACCTCATTTTCCTCCCTGGCCTTAGTAGATATAGTAGGTGTCTATATCTAATTTCTGAGATTGCCTTTGCTTACTCACCTCTTGAGTGTACCCCCCACTGATCACTCTGGGGTGTGAGCCACACACAGGCGCGTCTTCCTGAGAATGGTTTGAGAGGGTAATCTCAGCCTAGGTGGGTCTTCCCCAGGTACTTTCCCCCTGGGTCGTTTTTCTCTCTCTTCCCACTTCCCCTTCACGGGGGAAGCGGTAGCTATGACGGACGCCCCTACTGCCTCCCCCCCCTTCAGGGGGAGAGGTAGTCCTGACGACATCCCTACCGTGACTGACCGGCCCCAGACTGACGGACGCCAGACTCGTTCCCCACTTGACATACCTGTCAATAACGCGACCTTCGTAACGCTTCATGCACTAGGTTCCACTCCCCTGTCCAGACTCAATCCCTTCATTATCAAGGTGATTGACCACAGTGCGGGAGAGGTGGACAAGTAAAAAAAAACCTGTAAATGGAGGCCTCCTAGTAAAGACATTCAACTCAGCTCAGGTTAAAGACTTGCTAAAGCTGCGCAAGTTTCACTGCCATGATGTCGAAGCCAAGATCGCAGCATCCATGAATTCCTGCAAGGGTGTTATCACTTGCAGGGATCTCATGGTGATGAGTGAGGAAGAGATCATACAGGAACTTGCTCAGCAGAATGTAATTGATGCCAGATTCATCACTCGTTATCAGGAAGGCGTAAGGACGAAGACAGCCACTGTTATCCTCACTTTTGGCAAAGTTTTTCTACCTACAAATGTCAAATTAGGATATGAAATTGTAAATGTAAGACAGTACATCCCGAATCCCCTTCGTTGTTCAAAATGTTAGCTCTATGGACATCATGAAGAGGCTTGTCGGGCTTCCAACATCGTGTGTGGCAAGTGTGCGGCTGTAGGTCACTCTGCTGACAACTGTACATCCGAGACTGAGTGCTGCTTTCACTGTAAGGATGCTCACTCCACTTCCTCGAGGGGTTGTCCCAAGTGGAAGGAGGAGAAAGAGGTCTGCACTGTAAAAGCGACTGAGGGCACTTCCTTCTACGATGGGAGGAAGAAGGTGAAGAAGTTGCATGCAACTCCCAAGCCTAATATCTCCTATGCATCGGCGGTTGTGTCCCGTCCTGCGATGTGCATCATTGAGACACAGACTGACCTAACATTCGCCCCTTATGCCCCACGCCTTACCTCTCAGTCTAAGCCTCCTGTACGTTCCA